>NW_023665369.1:2500-46487 GCF_015228065.2 Penaeus monodon | reverse complement strand
ATTTTTAAAATTATAATTATTTTTTTATTAAAATTTTTTAAATTTTAAATTTAATTTTTATTTTTAAAAATTTTAGTCCCTTTAAATTTTTTTTTTAAAATTATGAAATTAAATTTTTAAAAATTTAATCTATTAAAAATTAAAAAAAATTTTTATTTAAAAATTAAAAAATTAATTTTAATTTTAAATAATTTAATAAAAAAAAAAAAAAAATTTTTTTTAAATTTTTAATTAAAAAAATATTTTTTTTAAAATAAATTAATTAATATTATTTTAAAAAAAAAATTTAAAATAAATTTTTAAATTTTTTTTTAATTTTTATTTTTTAATTTTTTTTTTTATATTTAAAATTTTTAATTTTTTAATATAAATTTTTTTTAAAAAAAAAATTTTTATTTTTTTTAATTTTAAAAATAAAAATAATAAAATAAATTATAAAATTAAAAAAATTTATAAAATTTTTTTTAAAAAAAAATTTTTTAATTTTAAATATATTTTTTTTTTTTTTTTGTTTTTTTTTTTTTTTTTACAAAAATTTTTTAAATTAAGATTAATAAAAATTTTTATATATATGATTATAAAAAAAACCTTTTTTTTTTTTTTTAAAAAATTAAAATTAATATTTTTAAATTTAAAAATTTTTTTTTTATTTTTTTTTTTTTTTTTTTTTAAAATTTTTTTAAAAATTTAAATTTTTTCAAAAATTTTTAAAATATTTTAATATAAAAATTTATTATTAATATTACCAATATATTATATATATATCTATTATATATATCTATATTTATATATACATATAGATTATATATATAGATATATCTCTAGATATATATTATATATTAATAGATGGTCATCTACATTATATATTATATATATAAAAACATATATATATATCTATATATATTTATCTATATATATATATATATTATATACATATATTACATATATATATATATATTATATATCTTATATAGATATATATATATCAATATATATCCCACTCTATATCTATATATATCTCTATGATATAAAATATATCTATCTCATATTATCTATACATAAATTCAATAAGTCATCTACATATATTCTTTATATACCTATTGCATATATATATACATTATTTCTTATTATATTTACATATAAACATTAATATACTATATCTATTTATCTAATTATATATATATAAATATATATATATAAATATATATATATCTATATATATATATATATATATATAATATATATATATATATAGTTATCTATACGCATATATAGACACATATTGTATACTCATATTAAATACTTTACATATATATACATATATACATATATATATATATATATATATATATATTACTGTTACATAATATTTAATATGTATAGATATCATCATCATCACATCAAGTGCTGACGCCAACGGGAACGCATGGCCACCAGCCACCCTTGCGCTTCAACCACGAGGGTCCCTCGTGGTGAGTCTCCAGGCAGGCACACGGCCCATTCTAATTCCTCGCAACAGTCTCTCCGAGCCTGCCCAAGCCATGATCTCCGTTGGTCGACCAACAGGTCTCCTCCTCCTCCACCCCAGGTTGTCTTGCAGAGTGATAATCTGATGGAGGGTCCCATCACGTGAAATGAGCTAGGTCCCATATACCTGAGTTTAGGTTCCTGATTTGCAGTAACAGGGTCCCATGCCAGTCTCATGGTTACTAGCACATGATCCTGCGAGACTTGTTTACAAAATTCTCAATACGACACTCCAAGAACGGGAATAGCATCCTCAGTTTCGTTTTCATGAGCAAAACTTGGTTAGTATCAAGGCCTTGAAGACACATAGCTTGTCGTCCTTCTGCATAGGTACCAGACATCTCCAAATTCTATTGTTAAATCGCATTCATGCTTCTGTTGCCCAGAACCAATCGTCTACTGACGTCTTTGGTCTGACAGCCTTAGAGATATGTTCTAAACGCTACCAAGGTATGTAAACGCTCTGTAACTTCAACGTCCTCGCCGCCAGCCTGGATCGACCTGACGGTTTTCCGAACAGGCCCTCAAAGTCCTGAATCTTGGTCTTGGTCCTGAGACTCTATAGGCCTAAGGGCTTCGCCTCATTTGTTTTTTTGCTAAAAGCGTCAAGAACTGCCACCAGTGCTCCGGGACCTCACTAGGATTGCAACATCGTCAGCAAGTCCAAGGTGTGAGACCTTGATATTGCCTATGTTGCTCCACCTGACTTCATCTAGTAGTGTCGGCCCATTATCCAGTTCATACAGGTGTTGAACAGTGTTTGGTGTCAAGAACCCATGCCTATGCCTCACCCTGAATTAACAGGGAAGAATTTCACCGACCCCCACCACATTTTACAGCACTTTCAGTACCAGTAATAAAGGCTTGCTATTAGGCCCATAATCTGTGTCTGAATTTCCTCCTGGTCTCAGGATCTCCCAAAAGCGATTCCCAATGCACTGAGTCAAACACCTTAGAGGTCGATGTAGGATGCAAGCAACCCACGACCAAACTCACGACTGCATTTCCACAATTATTTTGAAGCGCTAGTATTTCGGTCTATTGTGACTTGCCAGAGTATAATCCAGCCTGCTCCAGTCTCTGGATGCCTCAGTAGGGGCGGTTGTGTTTTTCCAGAAGAATGCTGAGGCAGTGGCAATGTCCATGGTAGTTGCTACAATCCAAATGATTCCCTTTCCCCTTTCCAGAGAGGGATGACCCGCCCCTCAGCAGGTCAGGGGGAATGGTACCTAGACTGCCAGTATGGAGTCAGCACTGGATGTAGGTCCCAAGCCATAGCTTCACACCACAGTCTTTTAGCAGGGAAATCACTAGCCTGCAGCTTGCCCACCTCTTCTGCTTGAAAATCACCATCCTACTCTGTTAGGGTAGGAGGTTCCTTGCTGATGGGTGGTCCAACACAGTATTGTGACATCACTTGCATCAAGCTAACTGTTGAAGGGTCCTACCTTGTACTACTCTCAAGAATAACTCAGCCCACGTTCACAACCCCAACATGATCTTGAGATGATCCTCCATCCTGCTGAATCAGTACTGCAGTCATTAACTCTAAGAGCCCTCTTAAGGAGGGCCTTAGAGTTCAGCTTTCTCAGGACTTTGTAGGCCAGGGTGAAGGTCGTTTTACCAAGAATGGCTGCAACCTCCTCAGCAAGATTCCTGATGAAACTGTACCATGTACCTTCTCAGCAGTGTCCAGCCCTAACGCACAATGGACGACTCAAGACTTGATCCATTCAGCCAAGCTTGTGGCCTCTAATGTCTCCAGGGAGATGGAATTCTCTGCCTTGGCCTTGGCCGTGCTCCAATGGACTCATGGCTGCTTCAGTGTTTATGCGCTTTGAAGATCTCCCACACTCAGCAACTGGGTCCATCAGGTTGTCACGACCGTTCTATGAATCGGTCAGAGACTGCCATGGTAAACCCATGGGCACACCCTCCCTTAGTCTTTTCCAAGTGAACACCTTAGAGTGGCCACTGGAGGACAGAGAAGTTTGATGTGGAACCCACAGGTAACCACAACCAGCCTATGGTCATGCCCACAGCACTCGCACTCCAGTAAACTCTGCAGTCCCTTGAGGATCCCCATTGTGTGCTAACAAGGAATGTGGTTGATCCTCCTTGGCCACTCTACCTGAATTGTCCAGCAATGCAGGTTGGTGCACTGGTGCCATGAGGCCAGAGATCCTCATTCTCTGGGACATAGCAAAGTCCCGGAGAAGGAGGGCTATTCCACTGCTGGATCGAGCTCCCAAGCCATGGGGCCAACAGACAGTCCATAGTCAGCTCGGGTCGCAGGTGGATATCTGCATGAAGTCACCAAAACAATGCGAATATCTCCGCGCAGGGGCAATTGTATGCCACAAGAGCGAGGTTTTGGCGTAGAACGCCTCTTTCCCATCCGAGTTTGCAAACATTGGTAAGGAGCGTAATACAGCGATAAAGACATAAGCAAAGGCATGCACAGTCTCAATGCATAATACGCCATCAACCGTCATCAACCTCAACTATCGAGGCTGAAGTCACTGAGTATGGGCTATGGCTACCCTAGAGTGGGACCATATATATATTATATATATTCGATATAGATAGATTAGATAATAGATGATATATGTATGCATGTTTGTTATGTGTAACATAATATGTATATGTATTATGTGTGTGTGTGTGTGTGTGTGTGTGTGTGTGGTGTGTGTGTGTGTGTGGTGTGTGTGTGTGTGTTGTGTGTGTGGTATGTATGTATGTATTATGTATGTAGTAAGTATGTATGTATGTATGTATGTATGTGATATGTCTCTACTATATATCTATACATCGTATATATATATCATATCTATATATATATATATATATCATATATATCGGAGAGAGAGAGAGAGAGGAGAGAGAGGAGAGAGAGAGCGGGAGAGAGAGAGAGAGAGGAGAGAGAGAGGAGCGAGAGACGGACGAGAGAGCGGAGAGAGAGAGGAGAGAGCGCGTGAGAGAGTGAGAGAGATACATAAAGATATCATTAGAAAAAAATATATGCATGTATTTTCTGCATGTGTACATTATGTTATAAAAAGTATTTTTTGTAGTGTTATATATATATAATATATATATATATCTTAATTAACATACATAACACTATATTTATATATATATATATATATATATATATAATAGATAATTCTATATGATGGTCTATATATATATCGATACTAGATATAAATATAGATTAGATAATTGAAGTTTCCCAGGCTAAGTCACACTCAGGTTCATACCCATGTCCACACTGCCGCGCATGTGTACTTAATGCTGTCAGAATCCAGATGACCAGACGACCACCAACACACAGCAGCAACAGCAGGTCTTGCCCAGTCCTTAGCTGACTGGGAGCTAATCAGCTCCCCCTTGATCTCCACTTCATCTTCGCACCCAGCCATACCTGTGGCACTCACACCACACACAACATTCCCCAAAGAGATAAACCATCCCAAATAATAATGCCAAACATCTACTATAATAGATAGATATATATATTTTTATATATAAATATATCCTATAAATATATACACATATATATAAATTATATACTAAAAAAGTCTACATCAACATTTATAGGAAAATGTGAACAGTTTGTTTGCTATATGGTTGGTACTTGCTCATTTTTTGGCATGGCTTCAGCAAGATTGTCAATTGTAGCATCCAGTGAACCACTACCTTCTTCAGTGTCTCCAGCAGATCTTTGCTGTTGATGCTGTTTAGCTTCTTGCATTCTGTTCTTCGTATGTTCCATGCCAATTTATGGGGTTCTATGAGGTGAGTTTATCTGGGCACTCTAATACATTAATTCCAATGTTTTTTACAAACTTTTTGGACTGTCTCTGACTGCTCTGGCAATGGGTGTTTTCATGGCATCAAAGAATCCTCATTTATAAATTCCCCAAGTACTGGCAAATAATTAAGGCAAGTCACTCCCTCTTGCTGTCATTCATTCTACGTCAGTTGTCACTGGAAGAGTGCTGCACAGAATGACTATTTATTTCTGTAGCTGTCTCCCATAATTTTTTTTTGTGAATTTTGTTACTACAATGGCTCCACACATAACCAGCCACCAGGATCTATCAGTAAGGCCCTATGAATTATACAAAAGAAAGTTCCAAAATCGGAACAAGGGTACAATCAGTTTGAGATAGGTAGGACTAATATCTGACTCTTGGTGACTAGCAATTTATAGCCATCTATGTGTAATTACAATAGATTGAACTTATATGACAGGCATGATAAGTACTCTTGCCATCCATGCCTGATTGGGTTAAGAGTAGTAAGACTTTAAACTGTACTTAGGCAGATGCATCATGTTCTTTTGGGCAAAATCTTCCTGTGCTTCCAGAACCATATTTTCCTTTGTTTTACTTCTCTGCCTGCTATATGGCAGCAGCCTTTTCAGTTATAATTCCCTACATTTGATAACTTGTATCTGCAGATACCATATTATACGACATCACTATTCTAATATGTAAATGTGGTTTTCTCATGTACTGGCCAGTTTGTTCAATTCATTTTGCTTGGCGAACTGGAATTTCAAACACACTCATTTTGATGAGAAGCCAGCCTGGTTTGGCTATACAAGCAAAGACAAAATTTGTCCACACATAAGTTTTCACTGACTTCACTGGTGAGCATTCTTCTGATATGATTGGTTAAACTTTTTTATTTCATGGAATATGTTAACATTTTTTTTGCTGCCACTGTACATTTGTTATATAAATAGGTTTATATTTCATCTATCAATATCTTTTCTATATTGCACACATGTACATACATACATCCATACATACATACATACATATACACTAAATACATATATACATATACATACACACAAATGATGCTCGAGAATAAAATAGGGAGTTTAAAGCTCCAGCATGTGAAGCCGGCTATTATCTCTTAGCATTTTTCAACCATGACGCGGACCACAAAGCCTGAGTATGGCCTGGGAAGCCTCAGTCCACATTGCTTCTGCACTGGGGGTGGTACACAGTGATGCTGCAGTGTGAAAGACACATGTCAGTAGTCACTGGGAAATGAGTGCTGCACAGAAATTTTGGCACAGTCAGTATGGGATATATATGTATATATGTATAGAGTAGATGAATAGATTAGATAGATATATTAGTATAGATAGATAGATTAGATAGACAGACAAAGGTAGATAAATAGATAGATGGATGGATGGATTGGATGGATGGATAGATGATGGATGGATGGATGGATGGATTGATGGATGGATGATGGATGGATGGATGGATGGATGGACAGATAGACAGACAGATAATAAATTTATATCTATAATATATAAATATATATATATATATAATCAATATTAATATAGATATATATTATATTATGCATAATATATAATATATATATATATATATATATATATATATATATATACTTACATACATTTATATGACATATCTATAATTTCTCTCTCTTATATAATAATATATCTATATATATATAATATATATGAATATCTATATATTTAAAAAATATAATTTTTTTTTTATTATATATCTATAGAATAGATATATTTAATATTAGATATATACTATATAGATCTTCTATATATATATATCTATATGTATACATGTCATATATGTAATATGTATATATGTCTTATATGTAATATATATATATATTATATATATATTGTATATAGTATATATGTATATAATGCATATATGGTATATATATTTATGTGATAGGATCATAGATAGACAGATAGATAAAAGAAGGTAATAAATAGATAGATAGATGGATGGATGGAAGGTAAATAGACGATAGTAAATAAATATTTTATATAGATATAATATAACTATATATTATATATCAAATATATATATATCCTCTATAATATATATTATATCTATATAATATATATAAATATATATAAATATTAGAATACACATATATATATGTATATATATATGTCACAACTGCGAGATTACTCTGGACCTTCGCTATGTTTACCGCACTCTGTGAGGTGGGATTAGGTTTCCTTCCCGATTGGCTCATAACGCCTCATGGGGGAACTGATGGTCTCGGGCCAAATCAAGGAGCCACCAGCCAAAAATTCAGCAGTTGTCCCGTGACGTTTGACTTGTGTGCTCCTTCCGCCATGGGTGACCCTCGCCTGCCCCACTGGATCCCTCTCTCTCCCACACTGGGGAGCCACAGAGGACTGAGAATTACTTCTGTTGTACATATTTTGTTATGTGTATGTATTGTAATGTAATTTTAGTGCCTTTTGCTGTAACCCTTTGTATGTTGCCATTTGGTGTTTTTTTCCGTTGACCTGTAACCGCTCTGATTCCTTCTTTTTTTTTATAAGTCAAACCTGACAGTATATATATATAATACAAGCAAATATAATTATTTTTAAAATATATTTTATTTATATAATTATATATATATTTTTATTTTATATATATATATATATTAAAAATTATAATATATTATATATTTTAATATATATTTATATATATTTATAATTATATATATATATATATATAAATATTTATATATTATATATATATATATATTATTTTTTAATATATATTTTTTAATTTTATTTTTATATAAATTTTCTATATTATTATATATATTAATATATATAATATATATATTTTATATATACATATATATATTATATAAAATTATATTATATATAATAATATAAATATATATTTTTTAAAAAAAGCTTTTTTTATCTCCTTTTGTGCTTGTGTTTTTTTGCTCTCTGCCCTTACAGCACAAACACACCTGACTTCTTGGGTGTAACCTTTGTTTGGGGTTGGGTTAGGTTGGACTTTTTGTTCTTGAAATGCACTCCCAGGTAAAAATTTATTTAGATAAAATGTCTTTTTTTTCAAAAAACATTTAAAAGTAACTCTGCTTTCAGTATCTATTAGCAATGTTCATTCGGGAGATAATAAAACTATTTAAAAGTGTTCAAAAAAAAAAACTATATCATGCAAGGCAAAAAATCTTAGATAATTAATGTGGTCCCCACGTAAATGGTGAACATGAAAAAGATTGCAAAAAAAAATTTTCAGGTTTATATTTACCTGTATTTCTGCCCCAATGAGAGAAACAAGAAGGGCTGAAAAAGTTCCCACATTATAAACCCAGCTTGTCATCCACAGGATTCTGTGGGTGAAAGAATTTCTTTAGCCAAAACATTTCAACTGAATGACTATCAATTCACCATGTATAAAGTCACTGCCCAACACCAAAATTCTGTACTTCTAAGTGGAATTTGGGTGTTGTTAAATTTCATACACTGCCATTTTCAGGTGGTACTATTTGAAGCAATGAACTACAATGGACACATTTATATTTATACTTTTGGGTTTTAGGCTGGTCAGTCAGTTTTAAACAGATACAAAACCCCTCACACAGATCCTCAATGCAGAAGATAGTTCATCAAGATAGTTTTTTCATACATTTACCAAAAATACACCCATATATATGTATTATATTACCGATATGAATGTGTGTGTGTGTGTGTTGTGTGTTGGTGTGTGTGTGTGTGTGTGTGTGTGTGTGTGTGTGTGTGTGTGTGTGTTCGTTGTATGTGTGTGTGTTCTGTGGTGTGTTTTTTGTGTGTGTGCGTGTGCGTGTGCGTGTGCGTGTGGCGTGTGTGCATGTGATTGTGGGGGTGGTGTACATATATGTGTGTGAATATATGTATATATAAAATATATATCTATATCTATCTATCTATCTATCTATCTATCTATCTATATATATATATATATATATATATATATATATATATATATTATTATAGAGGATGGATGGTTGCCCATCTTCTATTTGAGGTTACTGGTGTCTTATCTCTTTGGGGAGAATTTGTTGGGGGTGTGAGTGCCCACAGGTATGGCTGGGTGCTGAAGTGAATTTTGGAGATCAACGGGGACCCGGGCTGGCTCCCCAGTGGGCAAAGGACTGGGCAGTCCTTGTGGTGCTGCTGCTGTTGTCGGGTTCGTCTGGAGGAGTCGGGGAATGCTGATTCGTTTTTGGGCCCTCTGCGGTTTAAAATACACTAGCGCTGTTTTAAGCGCGCCGGGAACAGGGAGCCCGCTGCCCCAATGTGCGGGGACATGGCTGTGGCCTGTGTGCCCCAAACCTGGGTAACTATGCTGAACTCCAGGTTGCGGGGCCCGTGCTGCACAGGTACTCCCCCCAGAGAGTGAGCAAAGCGAGCGAGCGAAATACCATATCGTATCACTCCGGGGGTCACCAGTATGGAAATGTGTGGTGCTCATCTTCTATTTGGGGTTACTGGTGTCTTATCTTTTTGGGGAGAATTTGTTGTGGGTGTGAGTGCCCACAATATAATATATATTTTATATGTAGGTGAATATATATACATATATATGTAATTATATATATATATATATATATTATATATATATATTATATATATATATATATTATATATATGTACATACATATATTTACATATAAAGATACATGTATATATAAAAAGGGTATATGTAATATAATATATAATATATACTATGTATACACATATATACCTATAATTACATATATATATGCCAATTATATATACTTATATATGCCAATTATATATACATATAAATACATATATATATAATATATATATATGTATTTACTTATATATAATATATACTATAAACATATAAATCTATATCTATGTGTGTATAATATATATATTATATATAATATATATATTATATATATATATATATATATATTATACATCATCATCAGGGGCTAACGCCGACGGGGGTGCATGGCCGCATCCACCCTTTGCTTCCGCCACAAGGATCACTCAAGGCAAGTCCTCCAGGCAGGCACACGGCCCATCTCTAATTCCTCACGACAGGTCTTATCAGCTCCCCAAAGCCATGATCTCCTGGGTCGTTCCACAGGTCTCCTCCACCCAGGGTTGTCTCGCAGACAGACAACCTGATGGGCAGGGGCATCCACAGGGAAACGAGCTAGGTGGCCATATAGCCTGAGTTGGTGATCCCGGTATACAAGTAACAGGGCCCATGCCAGTCTCATGGTTTAAACCCCCGGTTGGACACATGTCCTGCCCAAATGTACCCCATGATCCGGTGAAGGGACTTGTTTTCAAAAGGCATCAAGGTGAAACTCCAAGATGCTGGATAGCATCCAGGGTTCTCTTCCATAGAGCAAAACTGGCAGTATCAAGGCCTTGAAGACATGCACTTGGTCCTTCTGCATAGTGACCGACATCTCCAAACGCTCTTGTTGATCGAGTTCATGGCTCCTGTTGCCCGACCCAAACCGTCTACTGACTTCTTGGTCTGAAAGCCCAGAGATATGGACTACGCTATCAAGGTATGTAAAACTTTCTGTAACTTCAACGTCCTCGCCGCAAGCATGAAACATCTGAACGGGTTCCCCTAACAGCCCTCAAAATCCCTGAATCTTGGTCTTGGGCCAGGAGAAACCCCTAGGCCTAGTGGCTTCGCCTCATTACAAATGCATCAAGAGCCCCATCAGTGACTCCAAGGGCTCAGATAGGATTGCAACATCATTTGGGAAGTCAAGGTGTGAGACCCTTTATATTGCCTAGTGTTGCTCCACACTGACTTTGGGTAGTAGTTCTGCCCATTATCCAGGGCCCTACAGGGTTGAAAAGTGTTGGTGCAAGGACACAGCCTTGCCTCACCCCTGAATTAACAGGGAAGAAGGTCGACATAAACCCCCCCCACACTTTACAGCACTTTCAGTACCAGTATAAAGGCTTGCTATTAGGCCAATAAACTGTGTCGGAAATTCCCTGAGTCTCAGGGTCTCCCATCTCAGGATTCCGATCACCGAGTCAAAAGCCTTCTTGGGTTGATGTAGAATGAAAACAAACCCACAACCAAACTCATGACGGCATTCCACAAATTTCTCAAAGCGCTAGTATACGGTCTATTGTGGGCATGCCAGAAGTAAATCCCCGACTGCTCTGGTCTCTGATGCCTCGTAGGTATTGCGGATCCGTTTCAGAAGAATGTGGGCGAGAACCTTGACTGATATGCTGAGCAGTGTAATGCCTATTGCAACAATCTCACGATCCCCCTTTTCCCCTTCTAGAGAGGGATGACCACGCCCCTCAGTAGGCCGGGGAATGGTACCAGACTGCCAGATGGCAGTCGGACTGTATCGGTCCCAAGCCATAGCTACACACCCAGCCTTTAGCAGTTTTAGCAGGGATATCACATATGCCTGCAGCTTTCCCCCTCCTTCAGCTTCCTCCTCAGCAAAATTCCTGATGAACTGTTCCTTGTCATTTCTCAGCATGTCTGAGCCCTACGCACCATGGAAAAACGCAAGACTTGATTTTCCCCTTAAGCCGAGCCTTGCAACAACGCTTCAGTGGCTTCTAATGTCTCCAGTGAGATGGAATTTTTGCCTTGCCCTCAGGCGTACGCCAATGGGCTCCTGAGCTGCTTCGAATGTTATGCGTTTTTAAGAGCTCCCACACAGCAACTGGTCCGTCAGGTTGTCAAGTTTTTGTAAATCAGTCAGAGACTGCCATGGTGAACCCACGGCACACTCCTCCTCCCTTAGTCTGTCCAGGGGAAACACCTTTGGATGGCCACTGGGGGACGGGGAGTTTTGAAGTGGACCCACAGGGTGGACCCACAGGTACCACAACCAGTCTATGGTTGGTGCCACAGAACTCGGCACTCCGGAACTCTGCAGTTTTTGAAGGGTCCTCCATCGCTTGCTAACAAGAATGTGTCAATCTCCTTGGCCACTGTACCCGTATACTGTACCATGTCCAGCAATGCAAGTAGAGCGCTGGTACCAGGAGCCAGAGATCCTCATTTTCTGGACATAGCAAAGTCCCCCGAGAAGGGGGCTATTCTCACTGCTGGGATCAGCTCCCGAGCCATGGGGCCAAAAGACATTTCTAGCCAGCTCAGTCACAGCTGTACCGCACTTAAGTAGCCCCGAACATGCAAATATCCGCCGTGGGCAAAATGTCTGCCACAGATGCGAGTTTGGCATAGAATGCCTCTTTCACATAAATTTTACAAACATCGGTAGGGGCGTATACAGCAATAAAGACAAGAAGCCAAAAACATGCTTCAGTCTCATGTCATAATACCTCATCAACCTGTGTCACCTCAACTATCGAGGGCTGAAGTCGGCTGGAGATGCTATGGCTACACCTGGAGGTGGTGCCATCGCTGCAGCTCGACCAGTAGTAGGTGTACCCACCCACACTGATCATGCCGCTACCATGTCTTCTCACCTCTGACAGGAGCCACCTCACTCCCAGTCGCCTCAATTCCCGCGATAGCAAAGGTAACCACTTATCCTGGAGAGGCTGTGACCTGGCAGGGGAGACTTATGCAAAAGCTGCTCCCTTTTTCGCACTGAGCTAGCCAGTGGTGGAAGCTGCAAGTAAGAAGGGATGCAAGCACTTAACACTATCTAGGCTACCACTATCTATCGCTTCACATCACCATGCGCATGAAGCACCCACCCATATATATAATATATATGTATTTATAAATGTATATGTATATGTATAAATATATATATATATACGTATATATAAATGTGTCATTATAAAGTGTATATATATATATATTTATAAATGTGTGTATGGTCATACATATATATATATAGATATATATATAGATATATATAGATATATATAGATATATATAGATATATATAGATATATATAGATATATACATATATATACATATATATACATAGATATACATAAGCAATTATATATATACAACTATAAATACATATATAATATATATACATACAAACAAACAACACACACACACACAGCACACACACACAACACACACACACACACACACACACACACACACACACACACATACACACTCGATTTTGCACATATGCATAAATAAATATGTATATATATATATATATATATATATATATATATATATATATATATATATATATATATATTATATTGGATAGATAGATAGATAGATTACACACACACACACACATACACCACACACACACACCACACACCACACACACACACACACACACACACACACACACACTATATATATATATATATATCAATAACGGTATATATACATATATGCATATGTATATGTATATAGTTTATAATATAGTATATAGTAGATACTATATACTATTTATATATATAATATACAGTTAATAGTATATAGTATATATCTATGTATCATCATCAATAACGGTATGCTCATGTTTGAGCAGCCGTGGACTTTCTCCACCATCCTTCGCCACTCAACTCGATCTTGCGCTTTTCTTTTCACTTGTACCATCGACAACCCGCAAACATCTTTGATGTTGTCGCTCAGTCTTGTCTTCGGTTGCCTCTTCCTCTGGTTCCTATCACCATCCCTGTCAGCAAGTTTTTCTCATACTTTTTACTTCTCATCACATGACCAATAAACTTTAGTTTCCCTTTGTTCAAGATGTCCAACAGCCGGTCTTTACAATTTATCTTTCTCAGCACTTTATCATTCGTTTTCTTCTCTGTCCAGTTAATACATAGTACTCGTCTGTAACACCACATTTCAAAACTATTGATCTTTTTTCTTGTCTATCTTCTTCAGCACCCAACACCTCAGAACCATATGTTGCAATTGGGAAACTAATGAGTTCAATAACCTCAGCTTTGTCCGCACGGCAATGCTTCGGTCCCTCCACATATATATTCTATGAGAGAGTGCTTCATGCTCAGGATGATGTGAAGAAATAGTGTGGTAGCCTAGATAGTGTTAAGTGCTTTGCATTCTTCTCACTTCCACTGCCACCCCTGCTAGCATGTGCAAAAAGGGAGCAGCTGTGCATAAGGCTCCCCTTCCAGCTCATAATAGCCTCTCCATCAAGACTTCTGCAGTGTCTCCTCGTGGCCCCCCATGGGAAACTAGGTACCTTGCAGTTCTTGGCTGAACTATAGAGGCTCTTGGAGAGCAGGAGGGCCCCAAATGTACAGAGTCATGGGCCACTGGTGTGGACACACCCTGGCTTTGTACTAACTCCCCCCCCTGCCCTCTGGGGTTAGTGGGTGGCTGTGGGGAGGTTTGGGGCCCTTTCCAGTCTGCCTCCCCAAGAGAAGCAAACATATAAATGAATATGAAAGGGCAATGTCCCTCTCACCCAGGAAGTAAGGCATGCTATGGGTCCCATTGGGTTGCTGACCACTGAACTGGTCTGGGAAATGGGGTTACCCATCCTGTCTGCATTGTGGTGGCCACCAACCTATCATGAGGCTTGTGGGGTAAAGCCCCAGAATCCTCATAGATGGGTTATAGGACTTGCAGCCAGCCAGCCCTCACTATATGGGAACATTGGTAGGGTGGCAGAGGTGGCATCCACCCTGATGACTGCTCAAGATTAAACTTCAGGCGGGCTGTCGGATGGGTTTGTGGAAAAGCAACTACTGTCCAAAGAAATGAGCAGCTAAGAGTAAGGTGGATGCCTTTCCTCAGAGGTGAGAAGACCTGTAAACAGCACAATTAATGTGGGTGGCTGCATCTCTTACTGGTCAGGCCGCAGTGATGGCACCATCTCCAAGAAGTAGCTATACCAACCTTCAGCATACTTCAATCCTCAGTAGTAAAGGTCACTCTGGTCTTTGACCCATATTACGGTACCGAGCTAAAGCTTACTTTTTGGCTTAAGTCTGTGATTTTGTAAACCTTAAGTGAAAGACATTTTTTTACACCAAACTTATATCTGAAATATATTCACTATCACATGTCTTTGTGAATTCTTTTGGGGGCATGCTTTACTTGTTCAGTCCTAAAATGGCTTCCTTTTCTTCATCAATGATTTTCTTTAGCTTGCTGGTATCCCAATATTTAAAGGCTTAGTTTATATTTCTTACTCATTAATAGTTTTTTAATCTTACGGACTTCTCTTCATCTGCTTTAAACTGCTTAAGATTTAGCTGGAGCAGCTTTTGACATGATTTTTGTGAAACTAACCCGCCTATCCTTACGTAAGATGAAACCTCACTTAAAAAATTTATTATCATCATCATCAGGGGCTAACGCCGACGGGGTACATGGCATCCACCCTTCGCTTCCAACCACGAGGATCCCCAGAGGCAAGTCTCCAGCAGGCACACGGCACATCTCCCAATTCCTCATTAAGTCTCGTTCAGCTGCCCAAGCCATTATCTCCTACTCGTCCCACAGGTCTCCACCCAGGGTTTTTCTCACAGAGAGACAACCTGGTGGGCAGGGTTTTCCAAAAGGGAGACAAGCTAGGTGGCCATATGCCTGAGTTGGCGATCCTGGGTTAGCAAGTAACGGGCCCATGCCATCTCACGGTGTAACTGCCGGTTGGACACGCAGTCCTGCCAAACTGTACCCCCTGATCCGGTGAAGGCCTTGTTACAAAAAGGGATCAAGGGGGAGACTCCAAAACGCTGGATAGCATCCAGGTTTCGCTTCCATAGAGCAAAACTGGCAGTATCAAGGCCTTGAAGACACATAGCTTGGTCCTTCTGCATAGGTACCGACATCTCCAAACGCTTTTTGTTGATGAGTTAAATACTCCTGTTCCCAAACCAAACCCCTCTACTGACTTCTTGGTTGACAACTCAGAGATTTTGGCTACACTCCCAAAGGTAGGTAAAACTTTCTTCTTCTTTCAAACTCCTGGGTCGCCGCAAGCATGGATCGACTAAAGGGGGTTTTCCCCTAACGGGGCCCCTTTAAATTTTGGCCCTTGGCCCAGGAGACCTCTGGGCCTGGGGGGCTTCGCCTCATTGCAAAATGCATAAAGAGCCACCAAAAGGGTCCGGGGACTCAATGGGAGGGCCCAACTCGCCCCAAAAAGTAAAGGTAAGACCTTAATTTGCCTAGGTTGCTCCAAACTGATTTGGGGCTAGAAATTCTGCCCTTACCCCAGTCCATACAGTGTTGAAAAGTTTTTAAAGTGAAAAGGAAAACCCCTTGCCTCACCCCGGGTTTAAACGGAAAGAATTAAACCATCCCCCACCAAAACTTTACACATTTTCCCACTACCAGAATAGGGGCTTGTTTATCGGGCCAAATTAATCTGTGGGAAATTTCCCCTGAGCCTCCGGATCCCCCATAGAAATTTCCCCCGATGCCCTGAGCCAAACACCTTCTTGGGTCGATGTAGGCCCCAAAGAAACCCCACGCCAAAACTCAACGATGGTGTTCCAAAATTTTACTTTAAGCCTAGTATATGGCCCATTGTGGACTTCCCCGGAGTAAATCCAACTGCTCAAGTCTCTGATGCCTCAGTAGGGGTTTTCCCGGTTTCCGTTTCAAAAGAATTGGGCGAAAAACCTTTCCCATGGTTGCTGACCATTGAAATGCCACGGTAATTGCTACAGTCCCAATGTTTCCCCTTTTCCCCCCTTCCGAGGGGGTTTTACCATCCCCCCCAAACGGTCGGGGGGAAGGGTCCCAAAAGACCTCCAGATGGCATCAGCCTGTATGGGGGCCCCACCAAGGGTTCACCCCCCCACCTTTTAGCGTTCAGCAGGGATATCACATTTTAAATGCAGCTTTCCCACTCTTAAAGCTTGGAAACCCGCCACCCTAACCTCTGCAGGGTGGGGGTTTCCTTTGCTGTTTGGGGGGGCCCCGGGCCCCAAAAGGCACGGAGACATCACTTGCACCCAAAAGCAAACGGGTTTGGGATCTACCGGGTAAAATGTTAAAAAATACTCACCCAAAACTTCCCACAAACCCCCAAACCTGATCAAGATACCCCGTCCACCCCTTACGGACTGCAGTCATCTGGAGGAGGTTTTTAGATTTTTTCATTTTTCTCAGGGTTTTGGTAGGCGGGGTAAAGGGCCCATTTCCCAAAGAAATGGCCTTCGACCTCCTCAGAAAGATTCCTGAAACTTTTTTCCTTTTTCCTTCTCAGCTGTCCGAGCCTTACCTCCATGGAACGACAAAAGGATTTGGGTTTCCCATTCACCGAGCCTTGCAACCGCTTCCGGGCTTCAAAAATATTTCCAGGGAGATGGAATTTTCCCTTTCCCCTCGGGCTTAACCCAATGGCCCTCCGACTGCTTCGGTGTTTACACCCCCTTGAAAGCTCCCACCAGAAACTGGGTCCGTAAAGGTTGTTGATTCTTTTGAATCGGTAAAGGAACCCCCTTTTGGGGGAAACCCAAGGGCCCCTCCTCCTCCCTTAGTTTTTTCCAGGTGAAACCTTAGGGGGGCCCCACTGGGGGAAGGGGAATTTTGGGAAGGGGACCCGCGGGGAGCCACAAACCCCCTATGGTTGGTCCCAAACCACAAAAACTGGGCCTTTCCGGTAAACCCTGCGTTCTGGGGGAAATCCTCCTCGCGTGCTAAAAAAATTTGGTCCATCCCCTTTGGCCCAAACCTGTACCCGTTCCCCTGTCCAAAGCCCCGGGGGGCCCGGGTTGGGGTGCTGGTACGGACCCAGAGTTTCCTCATTTTCGGGGACCTACAAAGTCCCAGAGAAGGAGGCTATTCTCGCTGGGTGGAATCACTCCCAGCCATCTCGTAGCCAGCTCTTTCACACCCGGGATACCGTTGAAGTCCCCCAAAAACAATGTGAATTCTCCCCTGGGGGAAATTGTCTGCCACAAAATTGCAAATTTTTGGCATAAAACCCTCTTTCACATCAATTTTTATATACATCGGTGGGATTGTTACAGCAATAAGACATAAAAGCCAAACGTTTCCCCTGCAATGTTTTTTTGGGCTTTTATCATCTTTTATATACATAAGAACACTGTACTTGTTTTATACTTTCGGGGGGCAATCATTTATCTTTGTTTTCCTTCATCATTTTTTCAAAGCGGGGGTTTTAAAATTTTTAACCTCAACGGTCCCTAACACCTTAAATTTTTGAAATGATCATACTAGTAAAAAACTAAAGCCCAGTTTGCTTGTTGCCAGTTAAAACTGACTGGAGATTGTGACTTGCTCACCCTGGTGTGCAGGAAAAAGTCACTGTTTGAGAAGGGACAAGGAAAAGTTTTTTTAGGAATCTTGCGAGGGGCAAAGGACATTTTTTTTAAATGACTTCATCCTTCCCCATTAGGCCTGAGAAAGATGAACCCTAAGTCCCCACTAACAGATGAAATGGGAGTCCCCAAATAAGTGAAACCCCTTGTCTCAGATTCCCGTTGGGGTGGGGAGTACTTGGGGCCCATTTTTTTGAGCATTGTAAACCCGGAAACCCTGGGCCCCCAAGTTTTAAACCCCGTCAGCTTTGGGGACCCTATAGCCATCAGAAAACCAAATAAACATGGGCGGGTAAAAGCTTTTGGGATCACCTCACTAAAGCGAGTCAAGGGGGAATCTCCTTTGCTGGACCCAAACCCAAACAGCAAGGATCCCCCTCCCTAACAAACCTTAGGGGATTTATCTCATCCTGAAAAAATGGTAAAGCACTGGGTATCTATGGCATCCCCCGCTGAAATCCCTTTAAAAACTGGGGGAAAAAACCTAGGGCAAAGAGTCTGCATGCTGTCCTGTCCCGCCCTCGGCAGATTGGTACCATTACCTCTGACACATCCTCTTTTGCAAGGGGGAGGGGATCGATGGGACTGGGTCAATTACCAAGGCCTTACCCTGCTCATATACCCGGTAGGGTTTTTTGCTCACATCCTTCTGGACTTCAGAGACCACTTGCCAAGCACCAAGGTTTAACAATCTGGATTTATTTCTAGTAAAACCACAAAACCATACCTTTTCTGCTTTTGACCCCTTGTTAAACGCCCACCTTTAAATTTTAACCTCCCAAGGGGAAACTTCAATAAAGATTCACCGTGAATCACTCTGGGTGATCCCAGACTAGGGAACCCAACAATGATTATTTGGGTAAAAAACCCGGGGTTCCCTTTAAGATTCTTCCCCCTTCCGGAAACTGCCCCCAACACTTTTCCAAAACTTGCACGGGGGAAAGGGACTGGGTAAGCACTGTTTTAAAGTCTTGTTGGGGCCAAAATCTGATCAAAATTTAACAATACTGAACTTGACTTGGTAGATGATCCCGAGTTTTGGAACCCAAAAGGGGCAGGGGGTCTCCTGGACCAAAGACCCAAAATTCAGGGGTTTGGGGACTTTCTAAGAATCCCGTTTTAATCAGTCATGCTTGCAGTTTAGGACACTGAGGTCCAGAGAGAAATTTTCCTACCTTTGGGAAATAAATTCCTGATTCTGTAAGATGAACCCTACTTGGGGAAAAACCCCCCTTTCGCTTCCTGCCCCAAGGGTCCCTCGGGCGAGTCCCCCGGGAGGCCCCCGGGCCCTCCTAATTTCCTCGCGACGGGTTTTGGGCGAGCTGGGTCCCAAGCCATGGGTCCCTGGTCATCCCCCAGGTTTTCCTCCACCCCGGGTTTTTCTCGCAAAGAGACTACCCGATGGGGGGTCCGTCCACAGGGAATTTAGCCCAGGTGGCCATATGCCTGAGGTTGGTTTATCCCGGGTTATCAAGTAAAAAGGTTTTCCCCTACCAGTCCCACGGTTAACCGCCCGGTTTTGGGCATGTGGTCCTCCCCCCTGTACCCCATGATCCGTTTAAGGGAAACCCAAGGGAAATTTTTCCCATTCGCCGAGCCTTTTCGACACGCTTTTTGGCCTTTTAATGGTTTTCCCGGGGGAAAGGAATTCCCGCCCCTTTCCCTTTAGGCCTACGCCCAATGGACCCCCGACCCGCATTACAAATTTCAAATTTTCCTTTACTCATTTGGAGTATAAATTTTGATTCGAATGTCGACCCGAAAGCAGTTAACAGATTGGCCTGGCAGCAGGGTTTATGAAATTTCACAAAAAGATTTCTTGGAACCAGTACCTGTGCAGGGCCCAAAATCCCGTCCCTTTAAAGGGCCCCGAACGTCAGTTTTTTTTATAAAAGGGGAAACCTGGGAAAACTATCCCTTTTGCCTTGGAAACTTATCTTTAAAGGGCCCTTTTTTAAAAGGTCCCCTTTCGCCAGTCATGGGGTCCGTTGGCAGGACTGTGTGTTGTGTGTGTGTGGGGTGTGTGTGTGTGTGTGTGTGTGGTTTGTTGTGTGGGGTTTTTGTGTTTTGTGTGGTGTGGTGTGGGTGTGTTTGAAAACCCCGAACTCGATTTTCTGTCGGGGGACAGTGTTTTAGTTTTTACGCTCTATTTTTTTCTTTTTTGGCCCCCCGCGGCCCCGAACCCCTCATGGGTTTTCCCTGTTTTTTTTGGCAGTTTTTGAGCGGGGGTTTTCCATTGCCTTCCTGGCCCGTTTTTTTTTTTTTTTTTTTTTCTCTATTTAAACCCCGCACTGACTTGGGCTGGCCTTTTCCCCAAGCGGCTAGGAGGCAAATTGGGGGTGAAGTTTCCCTTTCCCAAGGGAAAAACGCGCCGGCCGTTTACCGAAACCCCCAAAATCAGATTGGGCCCTCGTGACCTTGGGGTCCGACGTTTTAAAACCAAATTTGGCCACCGCGGCCCTACATTATATATATATTATATATAAAATTATTATAATATATATATATATATATATATAAAATAAATTTTACCGGGGATAAAAAAAAGAAATTTCCTTTCCAAAACAACCCCCCTGCCCCCTCATAACATTGGAAAGACCGAAAACATTACCTTACGGACAAACCCGAGGTTACTGAACTCATTATTTTTCCCAATTGCATCATTTTGGTTCGAGTGTTTTGGGGCTGAAGAAAATGACAAGAAAAAAATCAAAAGTTTTTTAAATGTGGGGGTTAAAAGACAAGTACTAAAAGTATTTAAATGGGCAAAAAAAAACGAAAGATAAAATGCCCGAGAAAAAAAAATTGTAAAGGCCCGGCTGTTGGACATCTTGAACAAAAGGGAAAATAAAGTTTATTGGTCATTTTGATGAGAAGTAAGTATTGAGAAAAAATTGCCGACAGGGATGGTGGGTAGGAAAAAGACGAAAAAGGGGAAACCGAAGGGCAAGACAGAGGACATAAAAATTTTGCGGGGTGTCGTGGGACAAGTGGGAAAAAAAAGCCCCAAAAATCGGTTTTATGGCGAGGGTGGTGGAGAGGTTTCCCCCCCCCCTCAAACTGGGCTACCGTTACTGATGATGAATCATACATAAATTTTAAAATATAGGTGTGTGTGTGTGTGTTTGTGTGTGTGTTTGTGTGTGTGTGTTTTGTTGGGGTTGGTTTTTGTGTTGTTGGGGTTGGGGGTGGGGTGTGGGGGTGTTTGTGGGGTGGTGTGTGGTGTTTTGGTGTGGGGTGTGGTGTTGTTGTGTGTGTGTGTGGTGTTGGGGTGTGTGGGTGTGTGGGTGTGTGTGGTGTGGTGTGTGTGTGTGTGTGGTGTGGTGTGTGTGTGGGGTGGTTGGGGGTGGTGGTGTGGTGTGGGGTGGTGGTGTGGTGGTGGTGTGTGTGGTGGGTGTGGGGTGTGGGGGGTGGTGGGGTGTGTGTGGTTGGTGGTGTGTGTGGTGGGGGTGTGTGGGGTGTTTTGTGTGTGGGTGTGGTGGTGTGGTGGGGTGGGTGTGTGTGGGTGTGTGTGTGTGGGGTTTGGTTGGGGGTGGTGTGTGTGTGTGGGGTGTGTGTGTGTTGGTGTGGGTTTTGTGTGTGTGTGTGTGGTGTGTTGTGTGTGTGTGTGTGTGTGGGTGTGTGTGTGTGTGTGTGTGGGTGTGTGGTTGTGGGGTTGGGTGGGTGTTGTGTGTGTGTGTGTGTGTGTGTGTGTGTGTGTGTGTGTGTGTGTGGGGTGTGGGGTGTGTGGTGGGGTGTGTTGTGTGTGGTGTGTGGTGGTGTGTGTGTGGGTGGGTGGTGTGTGGTGTGGGTGTGTGTGTGGGCGTGTGTGTTGGGGCGTGTGTGTGGTGGCGTGTGTGTGGCGTGTGTGCGCGTGCATTTGTGTGTGTGTGTGTGTGGGCGTGTGTGTATGTGTGTGTGATTTTTCAGCCACACCTCAAAGCTGGTGAAATTAACACAATTAAAACATCTTTTCAACAAAGGAAAACAAAGAAAATGCCAGTATTGAAAAACCAGAGTCATCACTTACGTTGTCCTCTGACATCCCTGCCGCCTCCATCCAATCCCTGCCACAAAGGCCTGACTAGACATCCAAGAGCTCCAGCTCCCTCCAAAACTGCGCCTGTAAAAAACTATAAATGTTACATTTACTCATCAATATGGGGGGGGGTCCGTCAACTGCCGTGCTTACACCCTATGTAACAAATATATAATATATATATATAAAGTACATTCCCAATAATGTGCAGCAAAATCTATATATTTATCATATTCAGAAAATGTTCTGATATTTAGGACTCCTAGTATATGTATGATATAATGAACCATTGATGCAAGTAGTATATAAGTAGCCTGTTAGTGTCAGGAAAGAGTAAATGGAATAAATTTTAATTTATAGAGTTTTCTTTTCATTTTTTCTTTTTTTCTGTTTGTATTTCTGACCTTTGTATGATGATCAAGTTAGAATTTGCTGCACTGGTGCCCTACATTTACAGAATAAAAGTGAGGAAGAAAATTTCAAAAACTAATCTAATACCAAATGGAATTTCTCTTCAAGCATTCTTTACAAAATCAACTACATTTTTCTTGAAATCAAACTATTGTTTTTAGCACAATCTACATATTCACATGCTTTAACCCATGCAGTTTTTAGATGGCATGTTACTTACTATGTACATGCCATTTCCCAAAAGTGAGTTTAGTTTATCAATTTCATCTACATGCAGATGACTCCACAAGTGTTTATCCACAAATGTCAATCATTAGTCTGATCTATCTCACCTGTCTACCTTTTTCCTTGATTTTTGGATTTTTTTTTTTTCATATTGCTGTTAGCACTGATTTTAACACTGTAATAATAATAAAGTTAATAATAACAATAACAGAATCAATATTACTAGAAAAAATATATATTATTCACAAAAATTCAAGGGAAAGGGGGAAAGGGGGGTCACACAGACTACTCATTGACACCTTGGTGGCTGAGCACTTATGGTGCGATTTGTAGAGTCATTTCAGAAAACAATTTCCCCATACTGAAAAATTATTTTTTCCCAGTGACACTGGGGTTTAAAAAAGATAAGCTAAGTGAGCATGAATAATCCTGTATAGAAATTTTTTTTCACTCAATATTGCTTTTCCCTTTGGAAAAATAAAGACAAAGTTGAGAAGCAAAAGTTCTATATAGTATATTTTTACCCCAAATGAAATCTTCTGGTTTTCCTTTTTCTGAGCTAATTTTTCTTCAAAATACTGTTATTCATCTTTAACACTATAAAAAAAAGACTTAACCTGAAAAATCAGCAATAAAATTGTTTAAAAATTTTTTAAATGAACAAAAAAAAATTTTTTCTGCTTTTCAGCAAAATCCCCAAACTAGGAACTTAATACATGCGACTCCCTAAAACCCTAATTTCAATTTCAAAAAGAAATTGGGCTTATCATAAAAGCATAAAATTTTAAAAACATTCACCACAAACATAAAACTGAAAGCTGTTTAAATAATATAAAGCATTGCCTTTTATTATGAACTTACCATCTGACTTCCAAAACCCCAAGAAGTCCTGCACACCCTAGCAAAAAAATCTTAGATTTTTGAAATCCTTTCTCAATATTTGGAAAAGACCAAAAAAGGGTAAAACCCCAAAAGTCCTACCAAACCCCTCACCACTTCAATGGGGCCTTTTAAGTTACCACCAAGGATCCGTCAGAATATAAAAAAAAATAAAAGTCTATAATATCAATCCGGGTAAATACAAGATTAAATTTTTTTAACCCCTCTACAGCTGCCATAATATTTCATTCATAGAGGGGAAAAACGGCTGTATGATAAGTTTTAAAGTTACCTCAAAGATGTGGGGTCAAGGGACGGCTGGTTTTTGTGTGTTTGTGTGTGTGTGTGTGTGTGTTGTGTTTTGTTGTTGTGTGTGTGTGGGTGGAGTGGGGGTGTGGGTGTGGTGTGGGGTGTGGGGGTGTGTGTGTGTGTGTTGTGTGTGTTGTGTGTGTGGTGTTGGGTGTGGTGTGTTGGGGGGTTTTGTGTTTGTGTGTGGGGTTTGTGTGGGTGTGGGTGTGTTGGTGTGGTTTGGGGTGTGTGTGTGTGGTGTGGTGTGGTTGGGGGTTTGTGGGGTGCTGTGGTGGGTGGGGGGGTGTGTGTGGTGTGTGGTGTGTGTGTGTGTGGTGTGTGTGTGGTGTGGTGTGTGTGTGTGTGTGTGGGTGGTGTGTGTGGGGGGGTGTGGTGTGTGTGTGTGGTGGGTGTTGTGGGGTGTGTGGGTGGTGGGGTTGGTGGGGGTGTGTGTTGTGGGGTGTGTGTGTGTTGGGGGGGGGGGGTGGTGGGGGTTTTTGGGGGTGGGGGGGGGGGGGGGGGGGGGGGGGGGGGGGGGGGGGGGGGGGTGGGGGGGGGGGTGGTGGGGGGGGGGGGGGGGGGTGTGTTGTGTGGTGTGGTGTGTTGGGGGGTGTGTGTGGTTGTGTGTGTTGTGGGGTGTTTGGGGTGTGTGGTGGGGTTGTGGTGGGTGTGGTTGTGTGGTGGTGTGTTGGTGTGGTGGTGGGGTGTGTTGTGTGGGTGGGTGGTTTTGGTGGGGGGTGGGGTTGGGGTGTGGTTTGGGGGTGGGTTTGTGTGGTGTGGTGGGGGTGTGGTGTTTGTTGTTGGTTTTGTGTGGGGGTGTGTGTGGGGGGGTGTGTGTGGTGGGGTGTGTGTGTGGTGGTTGTGTGTGTAAAATGGGGGTTTGTGGTTGTGGTGGGGGTTGGTGGGGTTGTGGGGGGGTGGTGTGGTTTTTGTGTGTGTTTGTTTTGGTGGTGTGGTGTGGGGGTGTGGTGGGTGTGTGGGGGTGGTGGGGTGTGGGTGGGGTTGGGTTTGTGGGTGGTGTGGGTGGGTGTGTGTGTGTGTGTGTGTGTGGTGTGGTGGTGGTGTGGTTTTTGTTGGTGTGTGTGTGGTGTTGTGTTTGGGTTTTGTTGGTGTATGTTTTAAAATGTGTGGGGTTTTGGTGTGGGGTTTGGTGTGTGTGGTGTGTTTTGTTTTTGGGTGTTGTGTGTGTTGGTGTTGTGTGTGGTGGTGTGGTTGGGGTTTTGTGGTGTGGTGTGGGGGGTGGTGGTGTGGTGTGGTGTGGGGTGGTGTGGTGTGGGGGTGTGTGGTGGTGAGTGTGGGGTGTTGGTGGGGTGGGTGGGTGTTGTGGGGGTGTGGGGGTGTGGGGGGTTTGTGTGGTTTTGGTTTGGTGGTGGTGTGTGGGTGTGTGTGTTGTTGTGTGTGTTTGTGGTTTGTGTGGTGTGTGTGTATGGTGTTGTGGTGTGTGTGTGTGTGTGTGGGGTGTGTGTAGGGTGTATGTGTGTGTGGGGTGTGTGGGTGGTAGGGTGTGTGTGTTGGGTGTTGTAGGGTTTGTGTGGTGTGGTTGGTGTGGTATTTGGTGTTTGTTTTGTGTGTGTGGTGTGGGGGGGTGTGTGGGTGTGTGTAAATATGTGTGTGGGGGGGTGTGTGTGGGAGTGGGGGTGTGTGGGGGGGTGGGGTGTGTGGGTGAGTGTTGTGTGGTGGATGTGTGTGGTGGGGTTTGGTGGTGGTGTGTGTGTGGTGATGTGAGGGAGTGTGTGTGGTGGGTAGTGTGGTTGTGGTGGGGGTGGGTGTGTATGGTGTGGGTGTGGTGGGTATGTGTATGGGTTGGTATGTGTCGGGGTGTGTTATGTTGTGTGGGTTGGGGTATGTGTGTGTTGGTGTGGTAATGTTGTGTGGTTGGTATAGTGGTGGGGGGTTTATGGTGTGTGTTTTGGTTGGTAGTGTTGTGTGGTGTGGTTAGTGTGTGTATTTGGTTGTGTGGGTGTGGTGTGGTATGGGGGTGGTTTGGGGGTTTGGGTGTGGTGTGTGTGGGGCGTGTTTTGTGGTGGGATGTTGTGGGGTGGGGGGTTGTGTGGTGTGGTGGGTGTGTGTGGTGTGTGTGTGTGGGGTGTGTGTGGTGTGGGGTGGTGTGTGGGGGGGTTTTTGGGTGGGGGTGTGGGGGTGTGTGGGGTGTGTGTGGTGTGTGTGTGTGTGTGTGTGGTGTTGTGTGTGTTTGGGGTGTGTGTGTGTGTTTGTGTGCAACTAAAATAAAATGGAATTAGGTGCCAATTTTGCTCATATTTAATTCTACCAGCACTTCATGCCCCAAAAAAGGCATCACTCTATAAAACGAGTTAAGAGAGAAAAAAATTCCAAAACGTTTTTCAAGCCTCAGTAAACCAAAACAGGATGTATGGATTTATTAGTGAAAAAAAAATTAAAATTTCCCTCAGAAAGTTTTAGGGCTAAAAGTAACGGTCATATAACCAGCATGCCCAGAAACTGGGGCTTGGACAAACCCATTGCCATCACAAAGTATTTAAAAAACCCGCAATGAGCATTCCAAAGTCAATTTTTAATACTAAATTTTAAGGGGTATCACTTACAAAGTTTTTAAAATCCCGTATGACAGGGGATTTTAGGCCATGTAACTTTCACAACAAGCAAAAAAATTTTTTCAAAAAAGATTAACCTTTAAAAATACACACCCTCTCAAAGGTAATCCATAAAACTCCAAAACCAGAAATTGTAGTACATCCCAACGCTGGAACTGCAAAACACTAGGGTTGGGGTTCCTTTGTCCATGCCCTAGCCTTTCCCAGAAAGCTTTATCATGCAGGGGGCAATCACAGCTGGGGTTACAGCTGCAATAAACCAGAAGTAAAAGAAAAACACTTTAGTAAGAGAAAAATAATATAGCAACATTTTCAAAAATTCTTTTGCCCATGTTTTTTTGGTTTCACTTATTTAAAATAAAAAGGGAAAATAACCTTACCCAAACATTAACCCCAAAGCCATGAAAAGCCAAGCAAAAAATGTGTAACGTGGCCCCGTGAAGTTTCAACAAGCATGGGGGGAAAGCAACCCCCACCATGAAATCAATCCCTTAAATGCAGCAGGGTCTAGCCAAGACCAGCCCTGAGAAGTATCACCACCATGCAATGTTGCTAAAAGAAAGGAAAAATGCAAAGGTAAACATCGAAGCACAAAAAAATGAAGTTTTTCATTTTTTTGTGAACAAATCAAAAAATAAATTTAAAGGTTAAAAAAGTAGCAATCTATGCAATCTCACCCCAAAAACATCCAAATGTATCTGTGAATCAGTTTGTCTTACAGAAGAGATTGAACAAGTGACTGTTCAATCCTAAGAAAATCTTAAACCTTGATATAAAAAATCTGATCTAAAACAGTTTATAAGACATTCTAGTAAAAGACATAATGATGCACATACATTAAATCTAACAATTTAAGCTAAAAAAGTAAAAAAAGTAAAAACCGGAAAACAATCGGGCTTTTATTTTAAAAACCCTTAAACCCAATTTTTACTGCTTTTTAATCCACAGCTGAATATAAAAAAAATTTTAGAAATGACTAAAAATCATGATTTGTGACAAAAGGAATAACTAAAGTTTTGGCACAAGGTATATCTGACGTTACTTCTGACAAAATATAAACAATGTAGTTTACTAGGTACAGTTTGGAAAAATTTTCTGCACCCCTTTTTTTAAATCAACAGACTAAGCGGTAACACTGCGTAGAAGATAGTAATTTGCCAATCACAAAAGAACAGCATCAGTGTGTATTTATTAAATTTGGGGGTTTTTATTCCAAAAAATTTTTTGAATTTTTGAATGAAAAAAAAAGGTGATGTATTGGCTACCACTAAAAAGAAAAAAACATTTTAATTTTATTGTGTCTAAACCCCTTTCGTAATATTCAAAATTTGCCCACCATGTAATCCTTTTTATTTACTTGTTTGTTTTTTTTTTATAGTTTTTCATGTAAAACCAATTATTTTAAAAATTTTTACTGCATTAAAGCTTTGATACAAATATACTTTCTTTTTTTTTTTTTTTACATATAAGGCAGTTTGGGTGATAAATACTCATCCCAGGAAAAATTTTTAAAAGGGCCAATTACACATAAGAAAAAATTGGAAAATATGTGTTCTTTGTGGAGTTCCTCATTTTTTATATATATATATATATAATATTATAATATATATAATATTTTATATATAATATATATATTTATATAATAATTATAATATATATATATAATTATATTATAATATATATATGCGTGTGGTGTGTGTGTGTGTGTGGTTGTGTGTGTGTGTGGTGTGGGTGTGTGTGTGTGTGTGTGTGTGGTGGGGGGTGGTGTTGCGTTGCGTGTGCATTTGGGGTGGTGTGCGGGGTGCGGTGCTGTGCGGTGCAGTGATGTGCATGGCGTGTAGTATATGTTGTATGTATACATGTATGTATTGTAGTTATACAAACACCACACAACCAAAGCACACCACACACACCCACAACACACACACACACCCAACAAATATTTATATATATATATATAATTATTATATATATTAATAATTATTATATAATTATATGTATTAATTTATAATATATACAAATACATACAATTTAAAATTGTATATAAAATATTATAAATATATATATATAATTTAATGTATATATTTTTCAAATAAGTAGAGATAATTTCATAAACATGTATTGCCATGTGGTATAATACATAATAAAATATATCTTTTAATTAAAACATTCATTATTATATAATATTAAATATATTTTTAAAATATATATATATTATATATATAATATATATTATAAAACACGTACTGTATATATGGACGTATATTAAAAACATGAATTAGATATAAAAATTTATTATATGTAATATCATTTTATGATATATTATAAACTATATATATATTCAAGTATGTGTTATATACATATAATAAATAATATATATTAAAATATAAAATATATATATATATATAATAATATATATATATTTATATATATATTAAAAACCATTTTTACATAGTATATATAACATATGTATATATATATGTAAAATATTGTATGTGCATATGCAATATATGAAAATTATGAAATTTTATTTTATATATATATATATATATAAAATTATATATATTAAAATTATATAAAATTTGTGGGTGAGGGTATCTCTACCCCTATCTAGTATTCTTTAGGGAGTGTTTGTAGGGGGGTTTTGGAGTTCCCTCTGTATGGCTGGGGCTGAAGTTGAAGGGAGATAAAAAAGAGAGTGGAAAAAAAAGAGAGGGGAAGGGAGAGAAGAGAGGGAAGGAAAAAAGAGAGGGAAGGAGAAGAGAGAGAGAGAGAGAGAGAGAGGAGAGAGAGAGAGAGAGAAGGAGAGAGAGAGAAGAGAGAGGACTGCTAAAAGGTAGTGCTTTCTAAAAATTATCCAACACCCATAAACTTACAACCTCTACCAATCAAATACATAAAAACTTATATTCTGCATAATGTGAATATGGTGTTTTCACCTGGGGATTCCCTATCAGGAAAGAAACTCTTTTTCACAACCATAAAAGCTTCATTTTCATTGCAAAAAAGACTTCCCGAAGGCGGGAAGACCTTCTTTATTAGTTTTTCCCACATATTTGACCCCGGAAACTGCTGGGGAAAAATCCCCACTACAAGCAACCATCGGGAAAGGGAAAGCTTGGTAGTGTAGCCGCGCCTAAGCAAGCAAACAGAAGAAAAACCCAAAGGGGAGAAAGATTTGCCACCAGGAAGGGTGAAATCCCAAAGGATAGCATTGCAGCCCCCCATCCTGGAGAACTAATATTGTCCCATGTCAGGCACCTCCAACCTAAAACCAAATTTGATAATATTAGTGCCAGCCATAGAAAAAGATCCAAGCACAAAATTTAAAAATGCATTATTATCAAAAAAGTTTGAAAAATTGTCACTGCCAAAGGAAAAAGGGTTTATGTGTCAAATTCAATGCCATGTGGAGGCCAAAATAAAAAACATTTTCAAGAAGCAGATCCAGACTGTGGTGTTTTTTGTCCGCAGAACTTACTGGTTTCCATCACCTCCCAAACAATTTATGTGAACTGTCAACGACTACAGCCACTTTTTTACTTCTCATCCTGGGAAGGGTTGACAATTTTATACTCATTACCAAAAAAATCAAATAAATTTCAACATCCTCTATAATTTCATTACAGGTCTTTTTTGGAAATTACCACAATATGCAAAGCAACAAAATAAAATAGTTAACAACCCCACAAAAATCTGAAAAAATGACAATGGAAAAACATTAATCTTTAATTTGTATATGAATAACACTGTAAAGAATAAAATATAATATCATATCATCATCATCAAAGGGGTAACGCCAACGGGGGCGCAAGGCCACACCCCCCTTCGATTCCACCCAAAAGGTTCCCCCAAGGAAAAATCTCCAGGAGTCCCCAGCCCCCTCTCAATTCCTCGCGACAGGTCTGTCGAGTGCCCAAAGCCATGATTCCAGGTCCCCTTTGGGGTTGTCTCCAGGAGACAAACCCGTGGGGGGGGTCGTCCCAGGGGTATGAGCTAGATAGCCCGAGTTGGGATCCTGGATTAGCAAGTAACAGCCCCATGCCATTCATGGGGTAACCGCCCGGGTTGGGCACGGGTCCTGCCAACTGTACCCCATGACCGGTGAAGGGACTTGTAACAAAAGGGATCAAGACGAGATCAAAGACACGGATCGCTAGGTTTTGGGTTTCCCTAGAGCAAAAAAGGCAGTATAAGGGCCCTTTAAAACATGCAGCTTGGCCCTTTTGCAAGGGACCGAACTCCCAAACGTCTCATTTATCGAGTTCTGGGTCCTGTTGCCAGACCAATCCATCTACGACTTTTTGGTCTGAACCCCGAGTATGGTACATACCAAGGTATGTAAAACTTTTTGTAACTTCAACGTCCTTGCCGCAAGCATGAATCATCTGAACGGGTTCCCCTAACAGGCCCTCAAAGTCCTGAATCTTGGTCTTGGGTCCAGGAGACCTCTAGGCCTAGGGGCTTTGCCTCATTGCTAAATGCATCAAGAGCCGCCACAAGTGACTCCAAGGACTCAGATAGGATTGCAACATCATCGGCAAAGTCAAGGTATGAGACCTTGATATTGCCTAGCGTTGCTCCACACTGACTTTGGCTAGTAGTTCTGCCCATTATCCAGTCCGTGCAGGTGTTGAAAAGTGTTGTGCAAGGACACACCCTTGCCTCACCCCTGAATTAACAGGGAAGAAGTTTGCCATACCCCACTACACTTTACAGCACTTTCAGTACCAGTATAAAGGCTTATAAAGGCCAATAATCTGTGTCAGAATTCCCCTGAGCCTCAGGATCTCCATAGAGATTCCCGATGCACCAAGTCAAACGCCTTCTTGAGGTCGATGTAGGTTGCAAGCAAACCCACAACCAACTCACGACGGCGTCCACAATTACTTGAAGCGCTAGTATACGGTCTATTGTGGACTTGCCAGGAGTTAAATCCAAACTGCTCCAGTCTCTGATGCCTCAGTAGGTGGTTGCAGATCCGTTTCAGAAGGATGTGGGCGAGAACCTTGCCTGGTATGCTGAGCAGTGTAATGCCATGGTAGTTGCTACAAACCCAACAATCCCCTTTCCCCTTCAGAGAGGGATGACTACGCCCCTCAGCAGATCAGGGGAATGGTACCAGACTGCCAGATGGCAAGTCAGGACTATATGCAGGTCCTGAACCATAGGTTCACCCCCAGCCTTTAACAGTTCAGCAGGGATATCACATATGCCTGCAGCTTTCCCACTCTCGCTTGGAAATTGCCAGCCTAACCTCTGTTAGGGTAGGAGGTTCCTCGCTGATGGGTGAGTCCGGCACGGCATAGGCACTGAGACATTGCTGCATCCAAGCTAACTGTTGGAGGGTCTTACCTGGTACAACTTTTCAAAATATTCAGCCCAACATTCACAAACCCCAACATGATCTGAGATGATCCGTCCATCAGTTGATCGGACTGCAGTCATCTGTGAGGAGGGCTTAGAGTTTAGTTTTATCAAGGCTTGGTAGGCAGGGTGAAGGTTATTTACCAAGAAATGCCCTCAACGTCCTCAGCAAGATTCCTGATAAACTGTTCCTTGTCCTTTCTCAGCAGTGTCCGAGCCCTACGCACCATGGAACGAAGCAAGAATTAATTCCCATTCAGCCGAGCCTTGCGACACGCTTCAGTGGCTTCTAATATCTCCAGGGAGATGGAATTTTGCCTTGCCCTCGGGTGTAGCCAATGGACTCCTGGGCTGCTTCAAGTGTTATGTGCTTGAAGAGCTCCACAGAGCAACTGCGTCCGTCAGGTTGTTGAGTTCTGTGAATCGGCAGAGACTCCCAGAACCCACAGGCACACTCCTCCTCCCTTAGTCTGTCCAGGTGAAACATCTTAGGGTGGTCACTGGAGGACGGGGAGTTCTGAAGTGGACCTGTAGGGTAGCCACACCAGCCTATGGTCAGTGCCACAGAACTGAGCACTCGGTAAACCCTGCAATTCTGGAGGATCCTCCATCATGTACTAACAAAGAATGTGGTCGATTTCCTTGGCCACTGTACCCGTATCGCTGTTACATGTCCATGCGGGTTAGAGCACTGGTACCAGGAGCCAGAGATCCTTATTTTCTGGGACCTAGCAAAGTCTCGGAGAAGGAGGCTATTCTCGCTGCTGGATCAGCTCCCGAGTCATGGGGGCCGACAAACTTCTCATAGCCAGCTCGGTCACAGCTGAATACCGCAATGAAGTCACCCAGAACAATGCGAATATCTCGCCGGGGGCAATTGTCTGCCACAGATGCCACTACCAGGTTTTCTCACCTCTGAGAGGGCAGCCACCTCAACTCCCAGTCACTTCAATTCCTGCAATAGCAGAGGTAACTGCTCATCCTGCCACAAGGACCGGATGCTCCAAGCGCCTACCGGAAAGCATGCCTGAGGTCACTGCAGGTGCACGCCCTGCCGACACAGCCCCAAATAAAGGGGGTCGGCAGGCTGCGGGGCTGCCCATCCGCCTGTGGGGTTCCCAAGGGCTTTGCCCCACAAGCTTCATGGTGGGTTGGTGCTAGCCGGGGCACAGGTGGGACGAGTAACTCTCGTTCCAATCCTGCACCCCGACAGCCCACCTTACTGTTGGGTGGGAGGGACAACACCCCTCCCCCAGCATATCCATTATCTTTGACATTGCCAGTGGGTCTTTCTGGGGAGACGAGGATTGGCAAGGCCCACCTCCCCCGAGCTGCCCCATTATCCCAGGGTGGCTAGGGGGCAGGAGTTGGTACGGAGCCAGAGCGTGTCCACATGCCGGTGGGCCATAGCTCCGTACCTCTGGGGCCTCCTGCTGCTCCGAGATCCCCCACAGTTTAGCCTGGGACCGCAAGGTGCCCAGTTACCCATGGGTGGCCACGAGGAGGCACTGCAGAAGTCTTGATGATGGAGAGGCTGTGACCTGGCAGGGGAGACTTGTGCAAAAGCTGCTCCCTTTTTCGCACTGAGCTAGCCAGTGGTGGAAGCTGCAAGCGAGAAGGCATGCAAGCACTTAACATTATCTAGGCTACCACACCATCGCTTCACATCACCATGCACGTGAAGCACCCACAGGTAATACTAACACAAATAACTAATTCACAGGTAAATACTAACACAAATAACTATATCACAGGTAAATACTACACAAATAACTATATTCACAGTAAATACTAACACAAATAACAGATGTTACAAATACATAAACAGAATTTACTGCCACTCACCATTGGCATTTCTGGCATGTTTTCCATGATTCCAGCTCAATATCACATTCACTCTGAAACATGTAAAAAAAAAAATTAACTTCGAAAGGATTTCAGGAATATCACAACCTGCAAGAAACAAGAATTTTATCTTTAACCATTGCCAAAAGGAAATATAGTGTTCACTGGAGTTTTGCTTTTTGGTTCCGACAAATGCTCAGCCACCAAGAGTCAATTGGTAGACCTCATGACCTCACCTTGATTTAAACTTTCCTACTAATGTAAGATCAAATTAAATATTTCTGAAATTCAAGGATAGAGGTAAATAGGCAAGATAGGTAGTTCTATTAATTAAGTACTTGGTGACTAAGTACTTTGCAGCCTTCTATGTGTAAAGACAAATAAAAAAAAACTATATGAGAGAGAGTAGATAAAGAGAGAGAGAGAGAGAGAGAGAGAGAGAGAGAGAGAGAGAGAGAGAACGAGAGAGAGAGAGAGAGAGAGAGAGAGAGAGAGAGAGAGACAGAGAGACAGAGAGACAGAGAGACAGAGAGACAGAGAGAGAGAGAGAGAGAGAGAGAGAGAAAGGAAGACGAGGGAGAGAAAAGAGAAACAAGATATATATATATATATATATATATATATATATATACATATATACATATATATACATATATATGTAAATATCACACACACACACACCCACACACATATATATGAATACAGATGTATATATGTATATATATGTATATGTATATGTATGTATATACATATATATGTGCATATATATGTATATATACATATATTTATGATATATATATATGCTTATATATACATACATACATACATACACACATACATACATACATACACACACACACACACACACACACACACACACACACACACACACACACACACACAACATATATATAATATTCCTACTAGAACAGGACTCGAACCTAGGTCACTCCAGGTATGAACCAGAGGACCAGTACTAAATCAACCATGCCACACGACCCACTAAAAGGCTGTGCAACTATGATCTAACTAGCTCAAAGAATAACCTATACGAATCATATCTGCGTAATGAATCGAGTTTTTACACACCACTGTTCATGCACTCAGTGCGAAAATTATTTATAAATTAAGGACTGAAGTCAGATGTTTACTGAGGTGTATATATATGAAAGATTGAACTAATGCCCATAAGCCTGATACCAACAGATTACAATCCCCCTGACCAGGACTCCAAACCTAGCTCACTCCAGTATGAACCTGTCGGACCAGTAAAAACCAAAATATGACACGACCACTAAAAGGATGGTAATAAAGAATTATAAAATAGTGTGTGTAAAAACCTTGCTATCAGTATAATGTATGATTAAATAGGTAATGTCTATGGAGCTAGTTAAGATCCTAGTTAGTACACAATTTTAGTGGGCGTGTGGCATGGTTGGTTTAGTAAGGTGTGCTACAAATCTATATGTATACATATATATATACATAAAATCAACCAAACATATTTATACATAGAAATATACATCTATATACATAAGAAAGAACATATGCAGTATATATACATATAGGTGTACATGTATATATATAACTATTAGTTTATACAAGTTGCAAACACACACACACACACACACACACACACACACACACCACACACACCACACACAAACACAACACACCACACACACCACACCACACACACATGGGGTGGGTATATATAATATATATATCCATATATGTAGGTGTATATAGATCAGATTATTATTACATATACATATATAAACATTTATCTGCATATATAGTATGATAATATATGTTCCAGGTGGGATTGCGAAAATGTAGTCGCATTTCAGTAATCTAGTTTGTATTGTGATATCTTTCTTCAGAGTCTCAGCACAGAAGTGTTTTTTACATTCATATTCATTCCATATAATACATTGATTATACATATACAAATGTGTATATATTATATATATATATATATATATATATATATATATATATATTATATATATATCTTATATAATGGATGTGGATATGTATTGTATATTTATATGTATATGTATATGTATATGGATCGTATATATGTGTATACACCTGTGTATAATGGTACAATCTACATATACATACTGATACTCTGGATGAAAACACAATACAAAAACTAGATTACTGAAAAATGAGACTAGTTTTCGAAATCCACCTGGACACATATATTACATACATATATATGCATAAAATGTCTTATATATGTATATGTATGAAAATATACTAATCTATATACACATACTTATGGAATATATGTTTAAAAATTAAATATATATGTATACATATGTAATATATGCTACATTGTATTATATGTATAGTAATTATATATATATATATATATAGATATATTATATATATATATATATATATATATAGATATCATATATATTATATATATATATGTGTATACATATATGTATACAAGGGGGCTTCAAAAAAGTTTGTGGAAAAATTCTATAACTAAAAAATCTATAGAAGGATTTTGATTTCAAGCAACTGAACATTCTGTTCTTGTACGTGTTATAATGTGTTCAAACATGAACCCTAAAATGCAGTAATTTTGACATCGCCAGTTTGAAGTCCAGGAACCATTAAGGCAACATGGAATCCACAAAACGCGGTCAGAACAAACATTAAATTAATGGGTGAAACTCGGTTGAGAAATAGGCAATCACTGACGCTTTGGATCTAAGTTATGGTGCAATGGCCACAAGAAATCAAAAACCTACAAGTGGATAATTTGCGTCAGAAGTGGAAGAAACAAAAACTGAGATGAGCCCAACAGGGGCAGGACATAAACGGTAGTTTGTAGTTTGTGAGTAAAAACATTGATGCTTTCACGACATATTGTACAGAACAGCAGGCAAGCCCCTTATCATAGGTTTTCCACCAGCTTTACAGTTCAGCTGGGGTGCTGCAGATTATCGGCATACTCACCACTCAAGCTGGAGATCACCCCAGACTTCAGTCAGCAATGATGATCTTCACTATGGGGGGGTTGGCAAAGTTAATTGTTGGTGGATCAACAAGATATAACTATATAACTACATTCCGCACCCCAACAAGATCCAAGGAACATATGGCACTTGCTGAGCAGACTGCAGTCCATCTGCAAAGAGGTGCTGACATCCAGCTTTGTCTGGTAGGCAAGGACAAAAGTCACTAGTAAAAGGCTTATCAACCGTCTCTGCAAGATTCCTGACTAACATTCTTGTTCCTTTCAGCAGCGACCTAGTCCTGCACACCAGGGAATCAGCAATTCCATCCCGTCAGTCAGACACGCGAGGAAGCCATCTGTAGGCTTCCAGTGTCTCCTGCAGATGAAATCTGTCGCTCTGGGTTCAGCAATTGAGCCTGCATAAGTAAATCACCTTAAGGTGTACATAGCATAGCAGTGTCCATCAGGTCCCCGAGTGTTGTGAAACGACAGAGCTAACCTCAGCAAAACCCACAGGCATACTCCCATTTCTTCAATCTGTCCACATTAAACACCTAGGGGACCAATTGGAAACAACAGGGAGTTTTGAAAGTGGACTCGTGAGGGTAGCCACAACTAATCTATTGATCAGTTCCATAGATCTCGCACTCCAATACACCCTGCAGTTCAGAAAGCCATGAGACCAACAGGGACTCTCATAGCCAGCTAAATCATACCCAGATACCACTTTGAAGCACTAGAACAATGTAAATATCCCCCAAAAAGTTATCGGTTGCAGATCAAGTTTGGTGTAAAACACTTTTTTCACCAATTTTATAAAATCAGTGGGAACATACACAGAAATAAGGGACATGAAGCCAAATGTAAGTTTCGTCTAAATACCATTATAACTCATCGACCAGGGGAAAACCCTACCCCAAAGGGGGCTGAAGGTGCGGGAGATGGTTAGATTACCCATGGAGATGGTGACCATACTGCAGCCGACCAGTAATAGGTGTAGCTCCCCACATGTATGCCCTCTAAAAGGTTTTCCGCCTCCATGAGGCAGCCCCCCAACTCACGCTGGGTTACAAAAGTGGGCATTCCAAGCCCCACCGCAGTCCCCTGAGGTTTAAACCCAAGCAGTCACTCTGGGTGGATGCCCCCTCGACCTCCACACGTTTCCCCCTATAGCAAGGGTGGCTGCCCCGGTCCTATAACCTTGGGGGGGCCTGGGGCTTTGCTTTACAAACCCCAGGCCAGGCTGGTGGGCCCTCAAAACACATATGGGGGCAGGTAACCCCATTCTCAGCCCAAGTTTTTCCCTTTGCCTTACCGTCATACCCTCCCTCCATCTACATTATTTATTTTTAAACCCACTTACCTATCAGGGGAACATTTGCCTGATGTCTTTCCCCTTTTTGTGGTGCTTTCACCCCGGCCCCCTCAAGGACCAAGGGGCCCCTTCAAAGCCTTGCGGGGAGGATGTCCCTTTTGCCTTTCCCAACAAGGAAACACAGTGGTAGTCCTCGACGTGCCTTTAACTGCAAAGGCTCAGGCCTTTTGAATGAGGCCTCCATCTATGTCTCCTTGACAATTGCCCCCCAAGAAACATGTGCTAATTTCTACCTCGCCTGAAAGAGTTTTTGCGGGTTTTTTTTCCTGAGGAAAAAACTCTATCGAGGTTAAAGGTCATAAACCCCTAATCCCCCCTCATTTAAATCACATCATCATCATAAACGGGCTAACACTGACGGGGGCGCAGGGCCCCCACCCACCCTTCGCTTCCACCCGGGGACTCCTAGAGGCGGTTCCCCAGGCAGGACACACCCCCATTTTAAATTTCCTCGCGAAGGGTCTCGTGAGCTCCCAAAACCCCTGATCTCCTGGTCATCCCAAGGGTCTCCTCCACCGGGGTGTCTCGCAAGAGACAACCTGGGGGAGGGTGTCCACAGGGAGACGACTAGGGGCCATTGCCTAGTTGGCGATCCCAGATTATGCAAGAAAACAGGTCCCATGCCAGCCCCGGGTCCAAGATCTTTAAAAAGGGTTTTCCCATAAGCAGGTGCCCCGTGCCTCACATCTCCTCCCAAAGGAATTTTTTATGCCCCTTGTAGCCTGGCTACAAATCTTTCATACCCTTCTTGGGATCTTTTTTTCCCGCTCACTTTTACCACTTCAGGACTTCAACTTTTGTGCCATGGTGTTCAGGTGACCATGATGACCCTTTGGATGAACTTTTTTATCAATCCGCTTGATGGGACCCTCGCTTTTTTTTTTAACCCTTTGCCGACAGGTGGGAGTAAATATATCCAGGCATGCCTGGCTATTGACGGGTGGGCATTACAAAGCCCTGGGGCACAGTCCCCATATTTTGGGGATGTGTGGCCATGCCAAGGGGGTTTTTTTTTGTTACAATTTTCGGAAAAAATATTTTTTTTGCCACGAAAATGTGATTTTTGTTTTTTAACACTTTTCTCATTTTTTCCTTTATAGCATTTCATAAAGGCTTTTTGGGCTTCTGGGGTTAGCGTTAAAAATTACATAGGTAACAACTACAACTCCCACGTACCATCCAAGAGCATCAAAACATGAAAACTCAATAAGTATATGCTTTACCACGGGGCTTAAACAGAATCCCGAAAAAAAAAAAAAAAATGGATTATAAACAACAAAAATATTCTACAGTTTTGTTTTCAGAAAAATGGCAAATAGAGACCTTAGAAAAAAAATACTGAAATACAACAATGTTCTTAGTTTTTACGAAGAAAAGGGAAGGGAGTGGTTTTGGGGGGCATGAGCGTTGGCAGCTGGGGTGATGTATGACCCACGGCAGCGGGGCCGGGCCACTATGAATCCCACCCCGGAAAGGGTTAAAGAATTTCCCCCGCTGTGGATCCTCATCCCCTTTGTCCACCAATTTTTCCTTATTAAATTCACTCTCTGTGAAGTCAAAATTCCCTTTTCCCTTTTTGAGGGTTTCTCTCCACAGTTAAAATGTTGTCAGGGGTTCCCTCCTTCTCCGTCCTGGCTAATGTTTGGGGGTACTTTGAGTCTGAGTTTGGAAAAACGCTGAGAAAACATCAAATTTTCGAGTGAAGTGAAATAAATAATCTTATGAACACTGAACTCAATTCTGACCCAGGAGATGACCCTGAATCAGTTAACTATATGGACCACGATAGCCAAACAAAGAGAACAAGAGAAGAACTAGAAAGTGATAACGAAGAAAACCCAAATTTTCAAAGCAACCTAAAAAAAGGGCCGGATGGAAGACAGCGGAAGAGCCCCAACCAACAACAAGCTATAACCTAACAACAAATATGGAGGTAAAAGAAGAAAACGATGTAGTACTTTTTCACTTAACAGATGGCTCTGCAAATTCAAATTTCAATAATATTCTAAAATTAACCAAAGCTCGGAACCAATCTGAATTCCACAAATATATAATTGAAGATTCTCTGAGAGTACTGGGGAGCAGGCAAACCCCTCATTTTTGAGATCAAAGATTCCGCAAAAAAAAGACCGCTAAGAGATAAAAAAAAAAACTTGGTGGCTGGGAAATAACTTGTGAACAACCAACATCCAACAAATATCTAAACTGTTCCTATGGAACAATTTTCCCAGTTGAACCAGACATAATATAGAAAAACACAAAGAAAAATTAAGAATATTAGGAAATGAACCAAATGACATAATGGATGTCATAATATTAAAAAACAAAACAATGAAAAAACAAATGAAGAAAAGGGGATACCCACTAAATCCTTAAAAAAAAAAACTTTTAGAGGCAATCTTCCTAAAAGAGTAGCATAGGCCACACAAGCTACCAATTAAGACAATATACCTTCCCGATTCCAAAATGCCAAAATTGCCTGAGGTACAGACGGATCAGAACCTGTAAAAACAAAAAAAAAAGATGTAGCAAATGTAGCCAACATGGATTAATTTCAAAGATTGCCAAAATTCCCCTCATTATTTTTTCTGTGATGAAAGCCACCCAAACCCAACACAAAAGATTGCCAAAGTACACAAACAAGCACAATAAACAAAGAAAAATAACACCCAAATAACCCAGAGATAAAAAGAAAATTACAACAACTGAAACCCCAAAAAAAAGAGAAAAAACAACCAAATATTAGAAACAAATACAACAGCACAAACTAACAAAGAGAAAACAAACCTCTCAAAAAACACAACAAACTCATAATACAACATAGAAAATAGAACGCAAATATACGCATGACATTAACAAGCCACAAAGCCTCACTTTAGGACAAAGAACCCCCAAAAAAAACATTAAATCAGTCACCAAACGTAAGGGAAGTCATGCACAACAAAAAACCACACAACAAACAGCACAATCAGACCAACAGAATAAATGCAACACAAACAAGAAGAAAAACAAATAAAGCAAACACCAAACAAAAAAACACGGTAAATTCACCAATAACTTGGTCACTTCCCAACCCCTCTCACCCCAAAAGAAAAAATAAACAAAAAAATGTGAAAAATGAAGGGGGGTTTCCCTTGGATTATAACAATAAAACATATCTTTTAAAAAGATAACAAAAATAATAAACAAAATCAACCCAAATAAATCAATAATGCAAAATATAATTGACATTGTAAACAAAACTAGCAATATGCTAAATGATCTGCGGATTTTTTAAATGAATAAGTAATTCTTTGGAATGCAGATCCATTACAAATAAAAAAAACAGAATTAAACTACCTAATAAAGAAAGAAAACCCAGGAATAATAGCAATAAACAAAACCTGGGTTAAAAAGAAAAAGACATTTAATATAAATTATTATACATTAATAAGAAAGACAGACTTAACCCAAAATAGGTGGGGGCCTAGCCTTATGGGATTAAAAAAAAATTGCAATTCAAGGAACTAAAATTAAAGGATAGATATAATAATAAGATGGAAACAACGGGAATCAAAATAAATGACAAAAGTATCACCCATGCTGGAATACAAAAATAAGTCATAGACAAATTAACAAAACTGGAGAATTAAATATATAGAAATAGATAACTTAACAACCCTAAAGAAAACAGTTTTAATAAAAAATACTGCACTAAAATACAGTTGGAAATACGGCAAACCAGGACAAACTAAACATGCCGTTGGGAATAAAGATTGTCTGACAACATAAAAGAAAAAAACAAACATTAATAAATGGGGGAAAGAACCACACAAGAAAACCAATTAACATAAAAAAAGACTATTAGCAAGAGTTAGACTCACAAAAAGTCAACAAAAAAAGAATCTTGGGGAAAAGTTCTGTGCCTCATTATGTTTTAAAGATCCACCAAGGAAGATCTATAATTTCATAAAGAAATCAGGAAAAATAACTACAATGGCATACCTTTAATAGAAAATAAATCTGCCTTTAACAAATATAACACGTAATTAGATAATTCAAAGAATTTATGAAAACAGTATGCAAAAAACTAAAAAACTTTGTCAGATTTAGAAAAGAAAGGCTATTCAACTCCCAAAATACAAATGAATTGATAAAGAACTAACCTTAGTGGAGCTAAGAACAGCGATAAAGGATGTCAAAACAGCAAAGCTATGGCCCAGATGAAATTCCTTACGAATTCTATGGGGAACATCCAAACAATGTGATAGAATCAATATTAACTAATCTAAACTCTCACTGGACCAGAGGGGAATACCCAGAATCAGTAAAGAACTAATAATAAATCCAATAATAAAGCCCGGGAAAGCCCCTTCAGAGCAAACTCATACAGATTCATAAGAAGAATTTCATGCTTTAGCAAATTATACAAAAACATAATAACAAAAAGACTAAATTGGTCGTTAGAACAAGACAACAAACTAGATAAAGATTTAATAGGCTTCAGACCTAGCGAAGTACCTTTGATGCACTACATATAATAGATAACCATTTAGAAAAGCTTTTGATACAGTCAATCATGAGGCATTATTGATAAAAATGTCAACACTAGGAATAACAGGAAACCTCTTAAGTGGATAAATAACTTGTTAGAAAGAAGAACATTCCAAATAAAAATTGGAAACCCAAAACATCACATAAGCAATAATACAAAGTGGCGAACCCCAAAGATCACCAATAAGCCCAATTATTCAATATACTAATGAATGACTTGGGAATTATCAGAAGGAGTTGAAAAAAAAAATATATGCAGATGACATAACCTTAGTAAAGCAATGATCCCTACTAGAAGCCTCCACTAAAATAGAAACAGAACTGCAAAAAATAAAAGAATGGGCCAAAAACTTAGATTTGAAAAGTTTTTTTCAAATAGAAAGAAAAACCAACTACCAAGAATAAAAATGACAATATAGATTTGACTATACTCATAGCCAGATAATTCTAGGATTAACATTAGATGCTCCCAGACTAAAATGGAAAAAACATATAGAAAAATAAAAGTAGAAATATTAAACAGAATAAACACAATGAAAAAACTTGCTTCACTAAACTGGGGAGCAAAAAAATAATCTATTAAGATTTTATAAAATGTAGACAAGTATGAATGAGAATGAAATCTTCACAATACAAGAGATGTATTTCTGACGAAGACGCAATCGAAACCGGTCCCAAAAACATCTCTTGTATTGTGAAGATATTCATTCTCATTCATACCTTGTCTACATTTGTCAATATGAATACGGTTTTATTTTAAAAAAATATATATAAACCGAAATTAGAATAATGGAATAACAATCTATGGAGCAGCAAAAGAAAAAAAATTTTAAAAAACAGAAACTTTACAAAATCAAGTACTTAGACTGGCAAACTGGCTGTTTTAGAATAACTCCAGTCATAGCTCTT
>NW_023665368.1:0-12917 GCF_015228065.2 Penaeus monodon | reverse complement strand
CCCCCGGGGGAAACCACCCCCACCCCCCCCAAAAATGCAAGATGAAATGATTGGGGGGGTTTGGTGATTTTAAATGAAATAGACACCTTCGACTTGCAAAATGACTCCATTGTACAAGTAGTAAACTTTCCCACTTTGAACACAGAACCCTGGATTTGCCTTACTGTTTTACAGACTGGTACCAGCCTCCTTACCGTATTCTCCTGTCGGCCGCAGCAAAAACTACAGTGTTAGGGCTCCCTTCGCCACCGTCTCTCAGCCAAAGCAGACCAGCCCGGAAATACAGGCCCCCACACGTCCTCAATCATACATTTGGGGGCAGGGGTTTACCCAAAAACCCGAAACCCTCCTCCCCGGCCCACCGCAATCACGTCACCATCAATCGCCAGAATCGTTGTGATGCTTTTAAACTTCCCAAAAACCCCCGCCCCCCCCCCATCCTCACACGGGACACCTCCGTCGACGTAGTCCGTTCCACCAAGCTGCTGGGGTCACCATCGCAGCACCAAGACATCGTGGGTCTGCCCGTAAGGTTTTACATGCTGGCGCCTCAACCCCTTTGGGCGTTCCCACCCCGGAGTTTGAATATCTAAGGCTTTCATCCTGCAAAATTGCCCTACCCTCCCCCGCCGGGTCCCCCCCTCACCGCCCCCAGCTCAACTTGGGGGGTTTCAGAAAAGGGCAGCCAACATCATTCTCGGCCCCGTCTACAACCCAGCTATGACCGCGCCCGGGCTCCCCTAAGCCTCCCCTCCCTCGCCCTCACACTAAAACCTAAACTGCACAGTTTGGTAAAAAATTGCTGTCCCATCCCCCCACCGTGACCTGCTCCCCCCGACCCGCCCCCCCCCCTCGCCGGGTCCTACCCCCGCCAATTTATTTAGGGAGAGTTTTTTAAAAACCTTTTATTACTTTTTTTTATAATTACATATTCTCTCATTTCTATTTAAAAACATTTTCCTCTAATTAAATCCTTGAGACTTGTGAATTGCCGGTTTGTTCCTTTTTTCCTCGTAGACAGAGCAGTGAAGCCCGTAGAGTGAAAGGCCAATCAAACCCTCATCCATGCAACGAGGGCGCTCTTCTGTTGCTGCCTTTTCTCGAAATTTTGTTGTGAAGGGTGATAGAATACGTCGCTCTTGACTTTCCCCCAAAGTGGGAAATCAAAGGTGTGAAAGTCCCTTGCTCGACTTCTGGGAGGGTTTTGCCATACTCCCATTTTTTGTTCTCATGTTTTTGTGTGAGCAGGAGGAGTTCCGGGGACGGTTGCTGTGGCCATAGGGTTTTAAGATTCGATGTCAAGAAGGCCCTTTGCCCTCGTACCCAAAAAAACTTTGGCACTGATGTCAAAACGGGTCGCCCTGCGGGTTTTGGGGGTTTGGATGAAAGTTCCCCCTTTGTGGGGATGAGGGGGGTTCGATTCACGTCGCGGCACCCTCCCCCAAGATTTTTGCAGTCACCCCTCCCCTCGTCGGGGCGCATGAAAAAAAGCCCCCGTCTGCACGTCATGGCGGGGTTGGGGTCGAAAGCCGAACCCCATGTGCAGTGCTGGTGAAGGCCCTCATTCCCCAACTATATTCGGGCAAATGCTTCCAAATCCGTTTTTTTAAAAAAACCCTTTGCTTTGAGGGGGAACTGGTAAACCCAGTTAGAGGCCCGGTTTTTCGCGTGCCATACTCATTTTTCTTTCATATCCTCAGTAATTATAGAGGTTAGTTTTGAAGTTGTCCCCTTTGCTTTGTTTCTTTTTTTTGAATTTCTTTTTGTTTGTTTTTTTTGTGTTGTATCGGGCTGTGATATGTTTCTTGCGTTTTTTTTATGGCCTGAGTAGGCGGCTGGAGCTTGACGGGTTTTTGGGAACTCCTATCCGCTATTTTACAGGGTTTGTTTCCCGGGTCCCCAAACCTTGGCAAAATTTCGAGTAGGGCTCCCCCTTTTTGGCAGGGGGATTTCTTCCCCCTGATAGTGCGGGGATCAGGTGCTTTACAATTGCCCCCTAAATGGTAAAAGTAAAGGCTCGATGTAGTATAGTCGCAAAAAGAAGTTCCACTTGTGTTTGATACCAAAGGGGGAAAGGCGGTATATGCCGAGTGGGGTTTCCTTCTTTGCGTTTTCTGCCAGCTCTATCATTTCCCCTTTCCCCTTTTTCATCCACTTGCCTTTTTATGTATTTTTCCCGGCTGCTTTTTGTCCCAAAGAATCCCCCAAGGTTTTTTCCCCGGCCTTTAAAATCAGTTTTTTTCGAAGGCTTCTCTGGCTTGTCCGAGATTTTCCCGGGTTTCAATTAAAACGATTTGGCGGCGTTCAAAAATATCCTTGTGGAGGGCCATTGTCTCAATGAATTCCACCACTTCCCTTTTTTTCAATTTTTTCCCGTCCGGTCGGGGCGTCGGCATAGGGAACTTGCTTTTTATTGTTGTTTGTGGTCAAAAATTTTTGTTTTTGCCTGAGGAGAGTGGGATACATCGCCATGGCAATGGGCCCTTGTGTTTTGCCCTCGGTGAAGCTATATTCATAATATTTGTTCTAAATTTTCGACTATGTGGACTCTGCTGGGGTTTTTTTAGGGTTTTTAAGTATTGGCGAGGGTTTTGGGGATTTGACCTCTAATTTTGGATTTTTCCCTTCCGGTTTTATGTTGTTTTAAGGATTTTTTGCATCCCCATGAGTACGGCCTGACAATCCGGTCTTCATAGATGTTTTCAGGCGTGGATTTTCGCCCCACACCCGCCCGTTGACCTGCAAACACCTTAAATTTTCCCCCACTTGTTAACGCGTCCCGACAAGTTTTATGTTGCCTTGGATGATTTTCGAGACTTTTCCAATGCCAAAGGGGGGGCATCCGGGCTTTTGTCGAGGGGAATTAAAAGAAAGTTTTGGGCATCCCGGTTTTTTCAGTTTTCTGTTGCAAGTTTTTAGCAAAAGATCAATGCTTTTCAAAGGTCTTTGCAGCTGCCCAAACTTCGCGCTCAAGAGGTTTTCCATGCCTTTTCGTCGAGTAAAAAAGGTCCAGCTGACCATGTGTATGCAATGCGTTCTTATCTTTTTGCCGGGAATTCGCTCAAAGATCTCCGAGGGGGGGGATTATACTCTCCAGAAAAATCGTTTTTCCCCCCGCCGCTTCCCCTTTCAGGGGGGTGCTTTTTTATTGACAAGCGAAGGGTGTTTTTTTTAAGGGTAAGTCCCCGTTGTTTCATTTTATTTAGGGCCCTTCTCCTTTGTCACTTTTCCTTTTTTCTTGCTGGCAAAAATTTCCCTTTATTTGTCCATCTCTTTTTCTTGTGCAATTTTTTTTTCTGTGTCTTTTTGTAGGTTTTGCCTCTTTCAGGAGCCCGTAAAAATTCCTACTTTCCATCGCCCATCCCCCTTTTCATCCTTTTCATATCGCGGGGCTTGGTTTTTTGTTCTTTGGTATGAGATAGGAGAATACGTTGTTTTTAGGCAATCGTTGGGGGAAGCTGCCGTTTTTTGTACTTTTAATTAAGAATTCGACTTTCCCTTTAAATTTAAATCTTTCGTTCGTTGCATTTTTAATGTCGAATAGATTTTTGGGAGAAAGTAACTATTTTTTGTATTGTTTTCCCTTGCATTTTTGCATCTTCAATTTTAATATTTTGCCAGTAAAACGGGTCGGAGAAGTCTCCCCCACCTTTATGATTACCGGTTTTTTTGAATTTTGGCCTGTATTTTCTTTGAGACCCACTATGCTATGTGTCTCGCTTCGGTTCGCACTTGGTGGTTGGGTCTTTTTTGGCATTGTTGCCCACTCGCACGTTGCAATATCTTTCCCCTTCGTACTATGCAAAATTGGGGCATTTTTTGTATACACCAGAATGGGGTACAGTGCCATTTTTGGGAATTTGGTTGAGGTGAGCGATGCTGTAAATTTGGCCAAAGGGGGGGGGGGGGGGAGATAATCGGGTGTTCGGTGTTTTAGGAGGGGGGGTATGGCATCTCTGGGGCGGACGGGGTTATTCACCCCCAAGGGGAGTTCTCCTTGCGATTTCCCCGAGAGCTTTTTCTACACCAAGTGAAGAAATGGGAGAGAAAAAATAAAAAAACAAAGGACAGAGGAAAAAAGGGTTGACAAGGTCAAGGGGTGATAAAACCCCCGGTCAGGTCCTTTTCAGGATCCTTAAACGTCCCTCGCACACGCGCTAGTTTAAAACGGGGTGGCTCTAAAAGTAATTTTTAGTAGTATTTAGGTGTGGAGAGAATTTAGGTATAAAACCCTTTTTTAGCTATAGTGGTATATTTTTACACCCGCTTTAAAAAAAAGAGCCCATAGGAGCGTTGTGTCGCAAATATAGTAAATAATACGGAGCTACTGCGACGTACGTCGCCCTCCCCCCCCCTATCTCCCCCATCTCCTCTCTCCTATATATTTTTTCCCTTGAAGATTACATTGTGTTCAGTTTTTCACAAAACTGGCCTCCGCCTGGCCCCGCCCCCGACGGGGACTGGGAAAAGTCCCCCTAGCTTTCCTTTGTGGCGGGCGGCCTTGCTCATCGACCCGCGGGCGTTTTCCCCCCTCGCGCCCCAGGTCGCCCCGGCCGGGTCAGCACGCCCCCTCGAATTTTCCTTCGGCGTCCTCATCAGGGACATCAACGGCGATGGCCAAACCCCCGGGGGTGCCACGCGAGGGGCTGGGACCCGGCTGAGGAGCCGATGCCAGGCCGGGCATGCCGTCCTGAGGAACTGCTCGACCCGGGGGCTGGCCCACTGACCACCCCCGCCGGGGGGGGGGGGGGTCGCGACGGGAATCTGAGTTGTTCCCTTGGGGAAAGGGAAATTACCTCGATTGCATACCCAAAAAAACGACATACCCTTGAGAGCGTAGGGGGGAAATCACCGCATGGCATAAAACCGCAGTTTATTAGGAAGGGCATCCAATCAGGCAAGGGGGCACTGCCCTATATAACCTTCAGTCGTGAAATTTAGAGAGGCCTATGTCCCAGGGAATGAAGGGGGTGGGAAAAAAAAAAAAAAAAAAAAAAAAAAAAAAAAAAAAAAAAAAAAAAAAAAATATAATATATAATTATATATAATTTTTAATAATATATTTATATACATATAGAGGCCCCGGTGGGAGGGAGAGCACGGGGCTCAAGAAAAGTCATGACGGGAATCTGAGTTCGAGGGGTTTGAGTCACGGCCGGGGGCGTTGTTCCCTTGGGTAAGGAAAATTTTACTCGGCCTACCTGTCATGGGTGGGAAGCCAGCTCAAGTCAGTGCTGGTCCCAACTCGGGTAAAAAGAGGAATGTTACCTAAAAGGTAAAACCGGCACTCCCGTGGAAAGGAAGGGGACCCCACCCCGTTCTCACTCCAAAGCATCTCAAATGAAAACTACAATTAAGTATCATGCTGTGACCACGGCGGCCAAACATGAACCACCGTTAAAAAAAAATATATTATTATATAATTTATATAATATATATATATTATATATGTATTTTTGTTGTGTTTTTTGGTGTTTGTGGGTGTGTGTGTGTACATATACAGTTTTATCTATACATGTTATATAATTATATAAATAATATATTATATTTATATTAAAATAATATATATTATATTTTAAATATATAATATTTTATATGTAGATAAACGTATTTTAATCATTATTTTTAAATTTTATATATATATATATATATATATAATTATATATAATAATATAATTTTAAAATATTTAAAATATCTAATCAATAACGGTAGTCATGTTTGAGCCCCGGGCCTCTCACCCCCTTCGCCACCATCGCACCCGCAAACTCTTGATGGTCGCTCAGTCTTTTTTGGGTTTTGCCCCTTCTTGTTCCCTATCACCATCCCTGTCAGAAAGTTTTTGGTAAATATTTTTTACTTCAACATGACCTTAAATTTTGGTTTCCTTTTGTTCAAGATGCCCAACACCCGGTCTTTACAATTTTTTTTTCCAGCACTTCTTTATTCTTTTTTTTCCTGTCCGTTAAATTTTAATTGTTGAACACCACATTCAAAATAGATTTTTTTCTTGTCTATTTTTTCCAGCCCCCAACACTCGGAACCTTTGACACAAAGGGAAAACTAATGAGTTCAAAACCAATTTGCCCGTAGGTAATGCTTCATTTTTCCCAGATGTTTTGAGAGCAACTGTGGCTTTTTTGGCAAGGGCTTTCTCTTTTTATCTCCGTGAATATCATATTATGTTAAAAATTTCCCAAAGAAAGTAACCCTTTTTCCAAACCCAAAATCCATTGATTGTAAATGTCATCACGTTCTTCCCGGTTATCTTTGTTTTAGTTTTTTTGGCTTAAGAAAAAAAACCCAGTTTTTTTCGTTTGCTTCTCTAATTTTATTTTTAGTTGTTGAGTTCAATGAACTGCGGGGCATTAAAACGTATTTTTGGCGATTTTAGTTTTGAATTTTTATCCTAAATCTAATTCCCTTTCAAAATTTTTAGAGCACCTCTCATATTGCTTAAAAAATTATTTTAAAAAAGGTGCGGAGACAGAAGCAACCTTGTCATCCCCTTTTTTGACTTCAAACCCATTTTTTACATTTTCTTTTTGTTGGTCCAATGGTTTTTTATTTTTTGAATGATGTGTTTGGAAAATTTTCATATCGTTATGTTTTTCCCCGGGGAAATTTTGTGTAAACAGTATCAAAGCTTTCGAGAATCGATAAAATAGGTATAGGTCTTTCTGATGTTCTCGTTTTCTCTAGTCATTTAGAGTTGAATCTGGTTTCGGGTCCCTTTTTCCAGGCAAAAACCCCTGTTTGTTCGCTGCAATTTTTTTCTAATTTAATTTTCATTCTTTCAGCAATGATTTAAATAAATTTTTTCTGCTGTGATTTTTAATGAAATTGTCCTGTTTTGTTTTTTTTTTAGGTAGGGAGAAAGACTGATTTTCCCCATTTTCTGGCCATTTTTTTTCATTCCATATTTTGTACAAATTTTGTAGAAAAAGTATTCAACATTTTCGCCAGCTTTTTGATTAGTTCGCTGTTTTTTCATCTTTTCCCCGGGGCTCTTGTTATTCTTAGGGTTTTATTTTCGTGTCTTTTGAGTCAAATTAATGTTTTTGTTAACTTTATTCTTTTGTATGGGTTGGGAACAATATTGATTCCTCTATTTTTGATTTTCTTTCCATCACAAAAAAACTAACCTCTTCATTTTTGATAGGCTATTGCGGTTTAAATTTTCGGAAAAGTTTATACCCTTGAAGATTTCTTTAGGGCTTTTTGAAGAACTTTTTTAAATTTCTTGGAAAGTTCATTTAAATTTTTCCCTTATCTGTCGCAAAATCTTTGAATTTTGTTTTTTGTTTTTTGTAAATTTAATCTTCAACGGGGTTTATTAATCCCTTTGTTTTTTAAAGCATCTTTTGTTTCAGTTCACTTAGTTTTTTTTTCAGATATCCAGGGGGGATTTGCCCTTTTCTTTTGGCGATAGTTTTTTAAGCAGCACTCGCAGGATTTCTTTTCGTTTTTCCCAAAAACCATTTGGTTTTAAACATCTTCACTTTTGTTTTGAGTAATTCAATTTTTTTTGACACTTAATTCTGAATTTGTTATAAAGGGTTTTTGTAGTCATTTAGAGGTGGTGGGGACGCTCCATCTTTTGATTTATTTTAAAGTCAAAAAGTTAGTAGTTGATGGGCAGAGCATCGGGAAGAGGTTTTGTCTTGGATTTTTTAACTTTTTTTTTTCTGGGTTTAACACAAGAAATCAATTTGGTTGCGTTTCTTTTGTCGGTGAAAACCAAGTTACAAGTGTCTTGGGTTGTGTTGGAACAAGTTTTGCTAAACTAATTATTTTTTACTACAGAATTTAAAAAATCTTTCTTTATTCTCCAAGGCCGAATTTTCCAAGTGTCTTTTTTTTTACCTTTGCCCCACTTTTGGGGTTAAGGTCTCCCCTGATTTCCCTTTCTCTTGTTAGGGGGTTGGTCAAAGTTTTGGAGTGTTAAAAAATTTTCCCTTTTTTCATTTCTTGCAATGTTTGGGGGGTGCGTGCATTGATAATCGTTAGAGGTTTTGCTTGTATTTTACTTTTTAAATCGACATTATTGGGCGTACCCCAAATTTGTGCATTTGCATTTTTTTCGTGAGAATTAGCAACTCCGTGACAAATTTCCCTTTTCTTTTTTTCCCAAAAAAAAACTGTTTTTTTTTTTCTTTATTTTGAAAATTCATTACTTTTCCAATTTGGGCTCATGGTTCCAGTATTTTAGGTTTTATTTATCCCTTTCGTTACAGAAGTATTAATTTTCCCAACTTTCATTTTTTTGTTCCATGTTCGATTTTTAATGTTTTCTTTTGGAATGTTTTCTTTTTCTTCTTTGTCTTCCAGAGCTATTAACATAGTCAGCCCGGTTGCCTATGAACAACGCGCCCTTTATAACCCCCGCGACGGGGGTTGGTTGAATTTTCATTTCTGTATTTAAACTTTGGGAGGTTTGTCAGGGGAAAAGAAAAAACGAGTGGAATCCCCCAAACTCCCTTTTCAACCGCAGTCTCCAACAATAGGAGGAACTATCTCGCCCCTTTGAAAAAAGTACACTGTAATCGCCCAAATTTATATGGTGAAACCCGTAAACAGTGAAACGAAAGGGGTTTTACGAGAATCCCCTGCCCCCGGGGGGGGGCTTCACCGAACCCTGGTTTGGGGGCTAAAAGGGGGTTTTTTGTTCAAGGGAACCCCCGGGTGCTATATATGTGTGTGTGGTGGGTGGTGTGTTCTGTGTGTGGTGGGGTGTGTGTGTGTGTGTGTGTGTGGTGTGTGGGTATACAAAGTATTATTAATTTTATATAATATATTATAAAATATATAATATTTTATTTTTGGGGTGGGGTGTGTGTGTGGTGTGTTTGGTGTGGTGTGTTGTGTGTGTGTGGTATGGGTGTGTGTGTGTGTGGGGGTTGTGGGTTTTGTGTGTGTGGGTGTGTGTGTTGTTGTGTGGTGTGTGTGTGTGTTTTTGTGGTTTTTGGGGTGTGTGGTGTGTGTGTGGTACAATATATATTTTTTATAATATAATATTTTTAAAATATTAAAATGTGTGTGTGTTGTGTTGTGTGTGTTTGGGGTGTGTTTTTTTGTATGTAGTAATATTTGGGGTTTTGTGTGTTTGGTGTGTTGTGTGTGTGTGTGTGTGTGGTGTTGGTGTGTATATAATATAATATATATATATAATATTATTATATATTTTAATATATATATATTATTTATTTATTTATCTATTTATTTGGGGTGTTTTGGGGGGGATGGTTTTTGGGGTGTGTGTTGGGGGGTGTGTGTGTAGTGTTTGTGTGGGTGTGTGTGTGTGTTGTGTTTGTGTGTGTGGTTGTGTGTGTGGTGTTGTGCGTGTGTGTGTGCGTGTGTGTGTGTGTGTGTGTGGGGTGTGTGTGGTGTGGTGTGGTTGGTTGTGTGTGTGTGGGGTTGGGGCATATTTGTTTGCATTTTGTATAATAAAATAATTACACACACACATACAAAAATACTATATTTTTAAAATTATATATATATATATAAAAAATATATATATAATATAATATAAATATAATATATATATATATTAAATAATTAATATTATAATTATAATTAATAAAATTATTAATATATATATATATATATAAAAATTTTTAATTATATATATATTTTGTATGTATATATGTGGTATATGTCGTGTGTAGTTAGTGTTGTGTGTTGGGTTTGTGTGTGTTGTGTTTTGTGTGTGTGTTGTGTGTGTGTGTGTGGTTTGTGTGTTGTGGGTTGTGTGTGTGGTGGAGTGTGTGTGTGTGTGTGTGTGAGGGTGTGTGTGTGTGTGTTTGGGTGTGTTGTGGGTTGTGTGTGTGGGTGTGTGTGTGTGTGGGTGGGTGGTTGTGTGTGGTGTGTGTGTGTGTGTGTAGTGTGTCTGTTCTGTGTGTTTTTTTAAAAAAAAAATACTACTTTCCCCCCAAATATTAGAATCCTTTTTAGTGGATAAGAAGATGGGGGTTGGTCCCGTTTTTTTTAAAAAACTCACTAAACCCTAATGACCTGCCTTTTGCTGGGGCAAGACAATGCCCAAAATACCGATAACTGCCACCCCCCCGAGGAGCCCCATGAATCCATTAATTTTGCCACGAACGATAGGAGGAAAAGTAGCCTACGGAGAATTCAACGATAGACGCACTCCCGCTGAGATCAGGGGCAAATCGGAGCTATAAGTTGGGGTTTTCTGATGAAGTGGCAAAAAGGGCCCCGAGTGAAGCAAAGAAAGAGCAAAAAATCAATTGTTTTTGCCCTTGGAAAAGAGGCGATTCCGTGATGAAAGTGTGTAGAAATCAAATAAAAGGGTAATTTCCTTTTGCGATACATTAGCCTAATAAGATTTTGGGGTTTTTTTTAAACCTAATTATTCAAAAAAAAAGGGAAAAGAGTAGTACTCACTTACAAAACCGTTACAGCGGGCTCTTTGTTTTCGTCGTTCGTGGAAAACCGCGAAAAACGATTTGTTAAGATTGTGGAGAAGAGAGGGTTTGGGGGAGGGGTGAGAAGACACGGGCGCGATGCGGAGAAAGAGAAGGGTGTTTCCAAATTTTTCTGCTTTGTACATTTTAAACCCCGATATTTGCCTTTTTTGCAGTGATTAGTATGTTATGTTTTCAAAAAGCCCCTTTTTTTGCAAGCTCTTTTTTTGGCGCGCGCGCGCGCGTGTGTTGTGTGGGTGTGGGTTTTTGTGGTTTTGTGTGTGTTGTGTGTTGGGGGCCCCTTTTCTCTCCTTCGGGATAGCCCTGCGAGGGGCACTGCTGAAAGCAATTTCTTGAAAGCCGAAGCAAATTTAATTTTTCCCCCGGGCTTTTAAAAAACCGAAGTGCCAAAACAGAAAGTCCTTTTGTATGTGGGTAGGGGGGGTTTACGCCCTTCTCCTCTAGCGGCGAGAAAGGCCGTGTTATTCTGGATTAAGGCGGACGGATTGGGAAACGTATAATATTGGTGTGTGTGTGTGGTTTTTGGTGGTGTATAAGCCCTTTTTGACATCCCAAACACAGGTAATTGTTTTTATGTTTCCGCGTGGTTTCTACAAAATATAGCATGCAAAGTTTTGAAAAAAAAAATAATTTCTAATTTAATAAAAGACTTAGAACCCCTTAAACACTAAAGCATTTTTTTTTTTGTGGACGCTTTTAAATTAAATGGAAAGACCTGAATACTTGGAAAATTTTTTGTCTGTGACAAAATTTTTGCTCCCCCAAGGCGCGGGAAAAATTCCAAAAGTTTTTCATATTTTGTCAAAACCTTTTTTTATTACATAAATTTTTTCTTTATATTAAAATAAAGTTGAGGAAGTTTTGCAATTTCATGCTACGCGAGGAGCTCCCCTGTCCGCTAGTCGAAAACTCGGCAACGGATAATTCCAAAGACCAAAGACAAAGTTGTTTTTTTGTTGAAATATCAACAAATAGATATACAGTCTTTTCTTAAACCCTTTTTATTTTGAAAGGGTTTTTATCTAGAAGTTAATAGAGGCCAGAATTTTTTTGAAGATACTAAATCTAACTTTATATGTTTGGGGAAATTTTGCATTTTTTTACTGTGTCATTTCAGCGACCTCATGTTGCTTCTAATTCTCCCATTAGATGAATTTATCAAAATTAGGCCCGGGGGGCCGATGGTTAGAGCTGGACTCAAGACTTCACGACGGCGTCTGAGGTCGGGGTTGAGTCCCCGGCCGGCGCGTTGTTCCAGGGGCAAGGAACTTCACCTCGATTGCTACCAACCATATTTGGGAAGACACCCCAAGTCGGTGCGGCCGGGCCTAGGTGATGGAAAAGGGTTTGATCGGGAAAGGGGCATCCGGCCTAAAAGTATCTGCCAAAACCAAATCACCCTGGCGCCCCCATGAAAGAAGGGAAAAAACTAGAAAAAAAAAGAAGAAGAATAGATTTTGTACTACAAAAAACCCCAAAACTTTTATGCACATTTATTAAGAATTTTATCTTTCGAGGGAAATTCGTATTAAAAATTTATATTTTCCCTGTCTGAGATTAGAAAAATATTTTTAAAAAATATCGGTTTTTTAGGCTGGGAAAATGTATCCCACATACAAGGTAGAGGCAATTTAAAAATATAAGTTTTCCAGTTTCAATAAGGTCGTAAAGGGGAAAAATGCTGAGGAGGTATGAAAGAGTTTTGGATTTTGGAGATACTGCAATATAGATATGTGTGTGTTGGGGGTTGTATTTTGTGTGTGTGGGTGTGTGGTTGGCGGCGTGCGGCGTGCGTGTGTGGGGGTCGTGTGCGTGCGTGGTGCGTGCTTGTGGTGTGTGGTGTGGTTTTTGTTGTGTTGTTGCAGTGTTTTATATATATATATATAAAAAATATTATATATTATATATTAATTAAATTTTAAAAGAGAGAGAGGAGAGGGGTAGAGGGGAGGGGAGAAGGAGTAAAAAATAATCATGGGAGGGGCCTCAACGCCAAAGCAGGGAAAAAAATCAAAAAAAACACAGTGGAAAATTTGGCCTTGGAGATTAAAAAGAAAGAGGTGAAGTTTTATTGAATTTGTAGTACAAATAATCTAGTTATATCTAGTTAGTCACATTGTTCCCAAAACCACCAAAAACTTTTACGTGGTTTTTACCAGACAAAAAAAAACGCAACCAAAATTGACTAATTGTTTGAACAGAAAAAGGAAAAAATTGTATAAAAAATGCCAAGACAAGACCTCTTGCCGTGAACGTGACCACCAACTTTTTAACTATCGCTTTTAAAAAAGACTCAAAAAAAATGGAGCGTCCCAAAACACCTCTAAAATCATACAAAAATCTTGAAAACAATTTCAGAATTACGGTTTCAAACAAATTTGAAATATCAATCAATGGAAAATGATAAAAAACCCCAAGGGGGTTTGGGAAGAAAGGGAAAAAACTCCTTGAGCGCGCTTAAAAAAACT
>NW_023665367.1:5000-12917 GCF_015228065.2 Penaeus monodon | reverse complement strand
TAAAATAAAATATAATATATAAATATATTAATATAATATAAAATAAATATATATAAATATAATAATAATAAATAATATATAATATTACGATAATAAAAAAAATAAATAAATAATATTATATATATATATATGATATATATATAATAATATATAATAAAATATAATAATAATATTATAATATATATTTATTATATATTATATTATATATTTATATAAAATATTTATAATAAATATATAATTAATAATTAATATATAATATATATAATATATATATATATATATATATATATACTATATTTTATATATATTTATATAATATATATATATATATTATATATATAATATATATACCATATATATATAATAATATATATATATATATACAATATTTATATATATTTAATTATGTATATATATATATATATATTATATATATCTATATATATATACTATATATATTAATATGATAATAATATATAATAATATATTTTAATATATTATTTATATATATGATATAATAATATATATATATATATATATATTATTAATATATATAATATATATATTATATTATATAATATATATATAAAATATATATATTTATTTAATATATAATATATATAAATATATTTTTTATATATATATATTATAATAATATATATATTTTTAATATAATATTTCTATATATAATATTTTTTTTTTCTTTTTTTATATTTTAAAATATATATATATATATATATAATAAAATATATATATAATATAATTTTTAACTATATAAATTATAAAAATATAAAATTTTAAAATTTTATATATAATAAAAAAAAAATAAATAATAATAATGGGGTTTGTTTTTTGGGTTTTTTTTTTTTAAATATAAAATAATATAAAATAATATATATATAACAACCCCACCCCAAAACACACACACCCCCAACAAACAATTTATGATATATTTTTAATATAATTTATTTTTTTTTATATATTTTATAAACAACACACACAACAACACAAAACACACCCCCCACACACACCACACAAAACATAAAATTTATAAATATATATATAAAATATAAAAAAAAATAAAAAAAAAATTATATTTTATATATATATATAAAATATATTTATTTTATAATATTGTGTGGTGTGTGTGTGTGTTGGGGGTGTTGTGTGTGGTGGTGTGTGTGTGTGCGTGTTTGTTTGTGTGGGTGTTTTCTTTTTTATGTATTTTAATATATACAAAATTTAAAAAATTAAAAAATTATAATATATAAAAATTTTAGTTTTAAAATAGATAAACAAAACACACCCCAAACCCACACACCACAACCACACAAAACACCCCACACACACGAAAAACAGAGAGAAAAATCACCCCTTTATTTTCCTCTTTGCCCTCCCCTTTTTTTCATAATTTCCCTCTAAGTGAGCGAGCGAGAGAGAGAGAGAGAGAGAAAATGAAGAAAAAGGTTTAAATTTGTAAATTCGTTGGGGCCAGCGGACGACGGGGAAAAAAAATATATATATACTTTTTTTATAAAATATATATGTAAATATATAATATTTTAAAAATATATAATATAATATATATTTTAAATTATATTATTTTTAAAATTTATATATATAAAAATATATATATTTTTCAAAAGATTTTTTTGTATTGAAATTTTCCCTATTTTATAATATATAAAATTATATATATTATATAATAAATAAAATATAAATATATAAAGCCACTGGGGGGCAAGCAACCCCAATTTCATTGGGGTCCCAACCCCGGAAAATAGAAGAAGTTTTACCTCAAAAGGTAACCCCGGCACTCTCCGGGGGAAAGGGAAAACTGGGGCCCCAAACCCACGTACTCACTCCAAGAGCACCAAAACCCGAAACAAAATTATTAAGTATCTGCTGTTCCCAAACAGGGGCTAAACCATGAACCTCCCGAAAAAAAAAAAGCCCAGGGTGGCCGAGGGGTTTAGAGTATCGGTCTAAAGACTGTCAAAAGGGCAATCTGAGTTGGGGGTTTTCGAGTCCCCGGCCGGGTGTTGCCCCCTTTGGGGAAAGGGAAACTTCACCTCGTTTTGCCTACCTGGGAAACGGGGTTGGCCAGTCCCCCAAGTCAGTGCGGGGCCCAAGCCCGGGAAAAAATGGGGAGAATGATTACCAAAAGGTTTAACACCGGCACTCTCCGGGGGAAAAGGGAAAACTGGAGACCCAAACCCCCTTCCCAAACTCCAAGTAAATCACAACATGAAAACTACAATCAAGTATCATGCTGTGACCACGGGGGCTCAAACATAAACGTAAAAAAAAAGGGAAAAAAAAAAAATTTATATATCTATATATATATCTGTTGTGTGTGTGTGTGTGTGTAAAGGGTTTGTGAATATGCGTACCCTGTAAGTAAGGTGGGTTTTGTGCTTTGCGTATCATTTGGTTTTCCCTGTGTGTGTGGGGTGTGGCGCGCGGTTTGCGGTGTTTAGCTTGGCGTTATCCCTGTTATGTTGGGTGTACATTGGTGTGCCTGTTTTTTTGGTTTTGCCGGGCCCATGTGGTATGCCTCGGCCAGAAAAAAAAAACGTTTTGTTTTTTAGTTTTAAAATTTCCATTTTTTCCCAAATTGGTCTCACTGATTCCTGTATATGAATTTTGAAAATTAAACCTTTTCGTTCCCAGACAGTAGGAAATTTTTACCCATCTTTTTCTTTTTCCCTTTACTTTCCCCGGGGTTCCGATTTTTAGGGGTTTCTTTTTTTGGACATGTTTTCTTTATTTTTTTCCCTTTCCAGATGCATTTTAAAAACTTTGCAGCCTGGTTGCCCACTGACTAACGGGGCCCCTTGATAACCCACCGACGGGCGATGGGGGTATGAATTATCATTTCTGAATTTAATCATTGGGGGAAAGGGGTTTTTGTCAGGAGAAAATAAAAGTTTTAGTGGAATCCCCCAGGCTCCTTCTCTATCGAAGTCCCACAACTAGGAGGAAAATCTCTGCCACTTTAAAACAATTAAAATTTAAACCCCCAAAATTTTTGGGGAAACCCAAAACAGTAGAACCGAAGGTGTTTTCCCCCACTGCCCTTTAAAAAACCCCCCCCCCAAGGGGGGGGGCCCTTTTTTAAAAAAAAGGGTTTCAGTTTATTGTCTTACCCAGGACAGTATATATTTTTTAAAAAAAAAAAAAAATTTTTTTTTTTAAAAAAATTTAAATTAAAATATATATTTTTTTGGTTTTTTTTTTTTTTTTTTTTAAAAAAAAAAATATATATATTTTTTTTATTTTAAAATATTTTTTTTTACAAAAAAAACCCTTTTTTTTTTAAAAAAAATTTTTTATACCCTTTTTTTTTTTATATAATTTTTTAAAAATTTTTAAAAAAATTTTTTTATTAATATATTAAAAATATATAAAAAAACAAAAAAAAAACCCCCCCCCCCCCCCCGGGGGGGGGGTGGGTGTGTGGGGGTTTTGGGGGTTTTTTTTTTTGGGTTTTTTGTTTAAAAATTTTTTTTTTTTTTAAAAAAAAAAAAAGGGAAAAAAAAAAAAAAAATAAATGTATATTATAATTTTTTTTTTTTTTTTTTTTTCTGTGTGTGTGTTTGGGTTTTTTTTTTTTTTTTTTGGGTGTTTTTTTTTTTTTAAAAAAAAATATTAAAATTAAAAATAAAAAAAAAAAAAATATTCTTTTTTTTTTAAAAATTTTTTATATTTTTTTATATATTTTAAAATTTTTTAAAATTTTTTTTTTATTCCAAAAAATATTTTAATTTTAAAATTTTTTATATAAAATTTTTAATATATATAAAAATTTTTTTATTTTTTTTTTTTTGTTTTTTGTGTTTTGTGTGTTTTTGGGGGGGTGTGTGTATGTGTTTTTTATTTAAAAAATAATTTTTTAAAAAAAAATATAATTTTATAATTATAATTTTTAAAAAAAAGGAAAAAAAAAAATTTTTTTAAAAATTTTTTAAAAAATTTTTTTATATAATATTAAAATAAAAATTTTTTAAAAAAAAAAAAATTTTTTTTTTTTTTATAAAAAAAATATATTTTTTAAATATTTTTTTTTTTAAAATATTTAAAAATTTTTAAAAAAAAAAATATATATATATATATAAAAAAAAATTTTTTTTTTTTTTTTTTTTGGGGTGTTTGTGTGTGTGTGTGTTTTGGGGGGTTTTTTTTGTGTGGTTTTTGGGGGGGGGTGGGTGTGTTTTTTTTTTGTTTTTTTTTGGGGGGGGGGGTTTTTTTTGGGTTTAAAAAAAAAAAAATTTTTTTTTTTATATATTTTTTAATAAATATTTTTTTTAAAAAAAAAAAAAAAAAAAAAAAAAAAAAAACCCCCAAAAAAAAAAAAAAAAAAAAAAAAAAATATTTTTTTTTTTAAAAAACCCTTTTTTTCCCCCCCAAAAAATGTTTTAAAAAATTTTTTTTAAAAAAAATTTTTTTTGGGGGGGGGGGGGGGTTTTTTGGGGGGGGGGGGTGGCCCTTTTTTTTTTTTTCCTTTTTTTTTAAAAAAATTTTTTTAAAAAAAAATTTTTTTTTTTTTAAAAAAAAGGGGGTTTTTTTTTTGGGGGGGGGGTTTTTTTTTTTAATTTTCCCCCCCCCCCCAAAAAAATTTTTTTTGGGTTTTAAAAAAGGGGGTTGGGTTTTTTTTTTAAAATTTTTTTAAATTAAAAAAAATTTTTTTTTTTTTTGGGGGGGGGGGTTTTACTTTTGGTACTTTTTTTTTTTCAATTTAAAATTTTTAAAATTTGGGTTTTTTTTTTTTAAAATGGAAAAATTGGGGGAAAAAAGGGGGGAAAAAAAAATTAAAAAAAAAATTTTTTTTAAAAAAAAAAAAAAATTTAAAAAAAAAAATATTTTTTTTTTATATATATAAAAAAAAAATTTTTTAAAAAAATTTTTTTTTTTTTTTTTTTAAAAAATTTTTTTTTTTTTTTAAATTTTATTAAAAATATTTAATATTTTTTTTTTGGTTTGGTTTTTTTTTAATTTTAATTTTTTTTTTTTTTTTAATTTTTTTTTTTTAAAAAAAATTTTTTTTTTTTTTGGGGGTTTTTTTATTGGGGGAAAAAAAAAAACCCCCCCCCCCCAAAAAAGGGAAAAAAAAAAAAAAAAATTTTTTAATTTGGGGTTTTTTTAATTTTTAAAAAAAATTTTTTCCCCAAAAACCCCCAAAAACCCCCCCCCCAAAAAAAAAAAAAAAATTTTTTTTTTTTTTAAAAATTTTAAAAATTTTGGGAAATTTTTTTTTAAAAATTTTTTTAAAAAATTATTAATTTTTTTTTAAAAAATTTTTTAAAAAAAAAATTTTTTTTTTTTTGGGTTTTTTTTTTAAATTTTTAAATTATTTTAAAAAAAATTTTTTTTTTTTAAAATTTTAATTTTTTTTGGGTTTTTTGGTTTTGGGGTTTTTTTTTTTGTTTGGGGGTTTGGGGGGTTTTTTTTTTTTTAGGGAAAAAAATTTTTTTTTTTTTGGTTATTTTTTTTTAAAATTTTTTTTGTTTTTTTTAATTTGGGGAGGGGGTTTTTTTTTTTAATTTTTAAAATATATTTTAAAAATTTTAAAATTTAAAAAATTTTTTTATAAAAACCCCCAAAACCCAAAAAAAACCCCAAAAAAAAAAAAAAAAAAAACCCTAATATATTTTTTAAAAAAAAATTTTTTTTTTTAATTTAAAAAAAAAAAATAAAAAAACCCCCCCAAAAAAAAAAAAAAACCCCCCCCAAAAAAAACCCCCCAAAAAAAAAAAAAAAAAAAAAAATATATGGGAAAAAAATAATAAATAGTTTTTGGGGGGGGGGGGGGAAAAAAAAAAAAAAAGGAAAAACCCAAAAAAAAAAAAAAACCCCCCCCAAAAACCCCCCCAAAAAAATTTTTTTAAAAAAAAAAAATTTTTTAAAAACAAAAAAAAAAAAAAAAAAAAAAAATTTTTTTTAAAAAAAAAAAAAAAAAAAAAAAAAAAAACACAACCCCAAAAAAAAAAAATTACACACACACCACACCAAAAAAAAAACACCCCCCCCACCCCCCAATATATATTTAAAAAAATTTTTATATAATTTTTTTTTTTAAAAAAACTGTTTTTTTTTTTTAAAATTTTTATTTAAATTTAAAATATTTTTTTATAAAAAAAAAATATTTTTTTTTTTTTTGGGGGGGGTTTTAAAACCCCCCCGCCGGGGGGGAAAAAAAAAAAAAAAAAAAAAAAAAACAACACACACACACAAAACCCCACACACAAAAAAAAAAAAAAAATTTTTTTTTTTTTTTTTAAAAAAAAAAATATTATTTATAAAAAAATTTTTTTTTTTTTTTTTTAAAAACATTAAATTATATATTTAATTAAAAATATAATTTTATATAAAAAAATATAAAAAAAAAAAATTTTTTTTTTTTTTTTTTTTTTTTTTGGGGGGGGGTTTTTTTTTTTTTTTTTTGGGGGGGGGGGGGGGGTTTTTTTTGTGGGGTTTTTTTTTGGGGGGGTGTTTTTTTTGTTTTGTGGGGTTTTTTTTGTTTTTTTTTTTTGGGGGGGGGTTTTTTTTATTTTTAAAAAAAAAAAAAAAAAAAATTTTTTTTTTTTAAAAAAATTTATATTGGGGGTTTTTTTTTTTTTTTTTTTTAAAAAAAAAAAAAAAAAACCAAAAAAAAAACAACCCCAAAAACCCCCCCCCCCCCCAAAAAAAACACAACCCCAAAAAAAAAAAAAAAAAAATTTATTTTAAAAAATTAAAATTTTTTATATTTTTATAAAAAAATAATATTTTTATTTTAAAAATTTTTTTTAATATAAAAAAAATAAAAAAAAAAAATTTTTTTTTTTTTTTTTTTTTTTTTTTTTTTTTTTTAAATTTTGGGGGGGGGGTTTATTAAAAAAATTTAAAAAAAATTGGGATTATTTAAAAAAAAAATTTTTAATAAAAAAATTTTTTTTTTATTTTTTTTCCCCTTTTCCTTTTTTAAAAAAAAAAAAAAATATATTAAAAAAATTTTTTAAATTTTTAAATTTTTATATTATATTTAAAAATAAAAAAAATAGATAAATTTTAAAAAAATAATAATAATAATTTTTTCCCTATGGAAAAGGAAAATTTTATTTTTATTTATATTTTTAAAAAAAAATATTTTTTTTTTTATTTTTTTTTTTGGGGGGAAAAAAAAAATTTTTTTTTTTTTTTTTTATATTTTTTTTTTTTTATTTTCCCAAAAAAATAAATTTTTAAAAAATTATTTAAAAAAAAATATAAAAAAATATATATTTAATTTTTTTAAAAAAAAAAAAATAATTTTTAAAAAAAAATTTTTTTTTTTTTTTAAAATTTAAAATTTATTTTAAAAAAAAATTTTTTATATAAATTTGTTTTTTAAAAAAAAAAAAAATTAAAAAAACCCCCCCAAAAAACAAACCCCCCCCCCCAATAAAAAAAACCCCCCCCAAAAAAAAAAAAAAAAAAAAAAAAAAAAAAAAAAACAAACCCAAAAACCCCCCCAAAAAAAATTTTTTTTTTTTTTTTTAAATTTAAATTTTTTTTTTTAAAAAATTTTTGGGGGGGGAAAAAGGGGTTTTTTTTTTTTTTTTTTGGGGGGGTTTTTTTTTTGGTTTTTTTTTGGGTTTTTTTTAAATTTTTTTTTGGTTTTTTGGTTTGGGTAGGTTTGGGTTTTTTAGGTTTTTTTTTTGGGGGGGTTTTTTAAATTTTTTTTTTTAGGTTTTGGGAGGTTTGGGTTAGGTTTTTTTTTTTTTTTTTTTTTTTTTTTGGTTTGGGGGGTTGGTTTGGGTTTGGGGGGGGGAATTTGGGGGGGTTTGGGTTTTGGGTTTTTGGGGGGGTTTGGGGGGGGGGGGTTTTTTTTTTTTGGGAGGTTTGGGGTTTGGTTTGGGGGGGTTTTTGGGGAAGGGGGGGGGTTTTTGGGGGTTT
>NW_023665366.1:0-12918 GCF_015228065.2 Penaeus monodon | reverse complement strand
CAAAAATTTTACAGTTGCCGGGCTAATGATACCAGCCATATTAAATCCAACAAAACTTAAGGGGACGCGATTTTTCCTGGGGGTTTTAATAGATTAAGAATGGGGGGGTTTTTTTGACCCCTGAGGGGTTCCCAATGGGAAACCCCCCAAATTTATTGAATTTTTTCTACCAAAAAGGAGGTAGTGCAAACAAATTTTTTTTTTTTATACCTGTCATGGATGGACACAGTGGTCCTCCCAAAAATGGACCAAAAAAAATTTAATTTTAGGAACCAACAAAAAAAAAAATGTCTGGGGTTTTACCAATTAAGAACCGCCTACCAAAAAAAATTAAATATGGCTAATTAGCGATTTTTAATTAAACTTTCTGAGTGCCAAACAAAAAAATTATTTTTTTTAAAAAAAAAAACGGTCCGCTTTAATGAACCCAAGAAAAACACTATAAAACCCACACAAACTTAAAACCCGATTTTTTTTTTTTCCTGGGGGTTTTGTAGATAAGAATAAGTTTGGTCAAAACGGAGGGTTTTGCTGTTTGCCTTTTCTCTTGTTAGTTTTTTTTTTTCGGACCACATTGAAAACCGGGGGCTTTTTTTTTGAGTGGAAACAGGGTTTTTTTATGCAACTCCGTACAGTACACACAGACAAAATTCCTTCCAAGGTTCCCAACGATGAACTTTTCCTCTGTTAGGAACCATTTTTTTTTTTGCTCAAATGATTTCAAAATGGCCCCTGGAAAAACTTTGTCGGGTTTTTTGCTGACAAAACTTAAATAAGGCCGGTTCTTGCCCTTTTTCGCGAAAAAAAAAAGCAGAGGTTGTAAATTCCAGTGGGAAAAGGGGGCGTGTAGGGGGCCGGGGGAGTGGCAAGCCCAACAAAAAATTTTTGCCATCTTTCGTAACGTTTTTTAACATTAAATGCAAGGTTTTACCTTGTCCTTTTCAGTACCAAACTTTCCATCCAGGGGACTGTGACTGGATTTTTTATGGAATGTGATGGACAAGCCAAAACACCAGAAATATCCGTGTCAGGGAAAGCTCGAACAACAAAAAATGGTCCCCCACCAGGGGTAATTTCTTGGTCCGCTTCAAATCATGTGAAGAAATGACCTCTTGGTGTCAAGCTTCAGGGTGGTTTTTGCAGTTTTTAAAAGGGACGGAAAAAAACTGCTTCTTGGAACTTTCCATTTACTTCCGGCCCATCATTCCCACGAAAATAAAAAACATGTTGCCACTCTTCCTATCCACTCCCAAAAGAAACACCCTTGTCCTTCCATCTAGAAAGGGGCAGATAGTTGCTTGGTTTTTGGGACCCAATTCCTTTCGTTAGGAAAAAAGGAACCAGGCAAAAACCTTGTGTTTGAATGGACTTCCCTCTCAAAGTTGTTTCCTAAAAGTTTTGAGTCTCTCTTTTCTGTTTGGAAGGTCCTTCAATTTAACAAAAAAAAACTTTCCTCCCAAAACCTACAAGCTTCCTCTGTGTGTTTTCTCGCTCCCAACAGTCCTTAATTGATGGGTTCCTTTCGTAAGTAATCGAAATTGATGTCGAATTCCTCCGGGGAAACTTGTTACGCCAAAAACTAGTCATCAGGGGATGTTTTCCGTGAGATTGGCTTTTTTTCCCCCATAAAAGTTTCCTTGCTATAATTCTGGTGGGGACCATTGCAGTTGAAAAACTGAAAAAAAATTTGCCGTCGATTGATTGTTAAGTTTTCCAAATATATGTTTGGGGCTTACCCGTGGGTCACTAAAAAAACAGTACCCTTCAAGAAAAGTTTGGAAAAAACTTTTGATTTTTTGGTTCTGTATGAAAAAAAACACACTGAGAAGTGGGCACCAAGTGTCAATGGGAATAGAGAAAAAGAACATGCCTCTAGGGTTCAATGTTTAACTTGTTGCTTTGCCCAGTGAAAGGCAAATGCGGCCCCAAAAGAGGTGCACTGTTTGCATTTTGAGTTTGTGGCCCTCTTTCGGTGTTCTTGCCTGCTTTTTCCGATTTTGCCAACACATTTCAAGTTTGCCAAAATGTGCGGGAGATGATGTTTTTTGCGGAATTGGTTCTTTCGAAACGTTTCCGGCACTTTCAGAACATTTTCTATGGACAAAAGGTTTTTCTTGTCTATCCTTTGCCTTCTTTCTGGGAAATCTTCAACAAAAAAACGATCTAACTTGCCGGCCAATCGGGAACCAAGGACTCTTCCCAAATGCTAAATGTTGATCATTAGGCAAAGGCTTGTGTCGAGGGAGAATGGAATTTGGGGACAAGAACTCAATCAGATTGGGATGATTCTTTTTGGAGGTTCCCCCTTCACTGTCTTTCCCTGATTTCTAGTGGGGGGGACTGAAGGTCCAGTTTGACTGCCCAATCTTGGTAATTTGCCCCATTTCCGACCGCTTTTGCCAAAGGAGCTTTCCATTTGATTAAAGTGCTTTGCGCGGCTTTGCTCTATGCCAAAAACATTTTGTTACTCTTGAAAACTGTAGTTTGTTGTTCGTGGATGAGGTGGTATCCTGTCCATCCCTGGGGAAGGGCCGGCATTCAGCATGGGACCGTTTTGCTTCCAGGGGTCAGGATCGACTGGGAAAATCCCGTTGCAAAAAAGTCAAATTGGTCTGGATTCTCCTGACTGAGAAAGCCCGCCCATCTCGAGGAATCTGCCGGAGACCGGGAGAGATTTGAAATTCATTAGATTTTCCAATCAAAATCCAGCCTGGTTTACTTGGCCATCCAGCAAGGTGTAAAATTTCAGTCGGTTTTGTTGGGCAAAAAAAAAGAGATCGGTTGATTGGTGGTTCCAAAACATTAGTGATGGAAAGAGATTCACTGTCTGTTTTCTCTTCTGACAGCGCGGTCAAAACCATGTGGTAAAAAAAATCTGTAATGTACCGGGATATAACATAGTCCCAAAAAAAAAACTGTGCGGTTTGGACCAAGGGTCTTCTCCACTTTCAAGCTCTGCTCTTGAAAACTTCTGAAAAAAAGCCTCAAATTAGCTCTAACAAAATGGTGTGGTGAGTTTTGCAGAACACGAATCAAAAACATCCCTTTTGTTTTTTTTTTTGAGGGGGGGAACATTTTCTGTGTAGTTTCAATTAGAAAGCAGGTTCAGAGTTTTCTCAATTTCATCCTTAAAGGAAGTGCCGAAAAGGAATGTCTCGAAAACGCAAAAGGGATGGAGGCGATTGCAGGCAGTTGTTGTAAGCTTCAAAAGCATTAAAATGGAATCCCTCGAAAAAGAAAAAACCAGGTGCCCAGTACCCCCCGAGTCAGTCCAGCATTTGCTGGCCCCACCTTGATTTCCTGCAATGGACCTTTCCAATGGCTCTCTGAAAGGAAAGCACATGGAAAATATGAAATACTCCCAAAACATGGGACGAAAAAAAAAGGTTTTTTTCTGGCTTGGACCATGTTTTTACAATTTTAAACAGAATTTCCAGAGGTTTGATTTTTCTTCCACCAAAGAGGGGGGGGACCAACCAAAAAGAAGGAGATTTTAAAAAACAAAAAAAACTCTGGTTTGCGTCACCCTCCCCACCACGCCATTGAGTGACTCGGAGGGTCCCAAGGGATTGGGCCATGCCAATTTTTTTTTTCAAAAAAACAATTTTTGAGAATGTCTGGCACAGGCAAGTTAAGGCAGATTTTTGATGAGTTTGGACAACTCCATCGGACGACTGGGAAAAAATCATAAAAAAACAAACTTTGATTGGGACTTGTAATCAAGGGCGGGTATTATTAGAAATGATTGAAAACCTTGCTTTCTTTTGCAATTAGGAGTCGAAAATTTTTTCAAACTTGCTTTGAAAAAAAAAAACGCCTTTGTAGTACTTTCCCCCAAGTAATTTGGGCAAACTACTGGTAGTTGGATCTTTCTTTCTGCTTACCCTCAACATAACAGAAGGGTAGCGAAATCCAAAAATATCGGACCTTGAAAAAAAACGCTCTGGTTCATGAGTTAGAAATAAAAAAAAAATGTGATTTTGGACGTAATCTATTAAAGTTGCGTTGTATATGCCCGCTTTTTTCCAAAAAACCTCGATGTTTTTCTGGCCCAACACAGCCTTTTTTCTGCCCCGCTTTTTTTTTTCACCCGAGAGGCAGGCAGTTTAATGCTTTTTTTTTTTTTTTCAGGAATGATGGAAAAAATTTTTTCCCCAACTTTTTTTTGGCAATCAAATTTAATACCAAAAAAAAATTCCTTTACAGTTACGGGGAACCTCCCAACAGGTTTTTGCAGCTTCACAAAAATTTTTTTATTTTCAGCATCTTTTAGTTTTTCGACTTGGACCCCTAAAGCCTTCTTTGGTTACCATCACATAGAATTTTTGTCCACAATACAGGAAACCAACTTGTTTCTTCCCAAATTAAAACCTGGAGAGCGAGGATTGTTCTTTTTTTTCATGACCTCACTGGTGACCTGTTGTTTTTTTTTTACTGATCTTCAAGGTCTTTTACTACAGCAAGGGTTTGCAAGGTCTTCTTAAAAACCAGTTCTTGGGCTTTTTGAGGACGGCAGTAAAGGCCACTAAACAACCTGCAAATGATTAAACCCGTCCACCTCAGTGGGTTTGCTTGCCCGGGGGAGATTTTTTTCGGGACCCACAGCTCGGTAATTTTTGGAACTTGTCATAATCTTGCCATTTTTTTCCTTTGTTGAGCAAAGTTTGCCGGCGAACTTTGGAGAAAATTGTTTGACCATCTGTTCTTTCTATTCACATACAGTAAAGGGGGCCGTTTTTTCTTTTCTCCATTACATTGCAACAAATTACAACCCGAAGATTGGTTTTTGGTTTCTTTTGCCCAGTTTTTTTTCTAAAAAAAAAATAAAAAAAAAAAAAATGGGTAAGCACATGAGACATATTTTTTTTTTGATATATTTGGTACACCTCAATCGTGAAAAATTTTAGGCCTATAAACCAATACTGTCTGAGAGTTACGGGAAATTAAGCCTAAAGGCCCACCAACTACCATTCTCTGGTCCACAAAAATGGTTTTCAAAAACTCAGGTTTGAAAAAAGTTGTGTAGGATTATTCGCATTTGGGACTTTTATCAAACCTGCCAAGGGCCCATTGAGAAAAAGGAAATTTCGGGGACAGGTTTTCACAACAAAGGGCCCTACCTGGTGCAATCTCCAGGCAATTTTTTTCCATGTTTGTTGTACTCCGCAACACTTTTCATCATTGAATGTTCCCTGATTTGGCTGTTTTTCAAAAAGTTTTTTTTTGGAGGAGGAAATCTTTTTTCCAAATCGTGGACAAATCTAGAGCAGGGCCCACTAATAAGCATTGAGCTAATATTATTAACCTCTTTAAACCCAGTTATCTGAAAAAAAGGAAATGGCAAGGGTTGTTTTTCCAGACTGTTTTGGACTGCCAAAAAAAAACTAAAAAAACCATTGAGAAAAAAAAATCATATATTAAGAGGCCTACCCATTAAAACACAATAGGAACAGCTTTCCTTGGGAAGCCATCATGTTTCCATCAAAAGCATTTACTTAAAATTCAACAAAAAAAGGTTAATATAATAGACAGTAGTCAGGTTTTCCAATGTAAAGCCATTGCGGCGGGCATGGCCCATGTTTTCTTTCTTTCCCACTGTACTGAAAAGGAGGGCTAATGCATGCCCTAGCCCTAATTGATGTTTTTAACAATTCTGTATTTTTTTTGTTTACACTTTTCTCCCGAAAAAAAAAAAAACTTCTCCATTTAAAACCCAAAATTGTTACTGTTACATTTATTCATTTGATGTTGAAGGAGCCTCCAATTTTCCACGAAATATGCAATGTGGGTTTCAAATGGTTTTTTTGGCCAAACAAACTAAATGAAAATCAATGGAAAAAAATTGGAAAAAAAAATTTAATTTTTTAAAAAGGAAAAAAAAGGGTATGCAGCATGGCATTTTTGTCCCTGTTTTTGGCAGGGATTGGCCATTTTTTTTTTGTCCATTTGGAGGAACCCTGTTTATTTTATATGTAAAATAAAACAAAAAGTATAAGAAATTATTTGCAACACCTCCTTGGTAAGAAAATCCATTAAATTTGGGGGGTTCCCATGGAACCCCTCAGGGGGTTCCAAAAAAAAACACCCCATTCTTAATTCTTACAAACAAAACCCCAGGAAAAAAAAATCGCCATCTTAAAGTTGTGGTGTTATAGTGTCTTTCGGTCAATTAAAATAAAACGTTTTTTTTGAAAAAAAAAATTAATTTTTTGTTTTTTTTGCACTTCAGAAAAGTTTTTATTAAAAATTGGTTTAATTTTAGTCCAGTAAATTTGGTTTTAGGCAATCTTTAAATTTTGTAAAAACCCCAGACTTTTTCTGTGTCTTTTAAACTTTACATTTTTTTTGTCCCATTTTGAGGGGGACACTGGTTGTCCACCATCCAAAAACAGGTATAAAAAAAAATTGTTTTTTGCACTACCCTTTCCCTTTGGTAAAGAAATCAATAAATTTGGGGGGTTTCCCCATGACCCCTCAGGGGTCCAAAAAAAAAAAAAAAACGCCCCATCTTTAATCTACAAAAAACAGGGAAAAAATCGCGTCTTTAAGGTTTGTTTGAAAAAATTTTTAGTGTTTTGCGAAGTTTTTTTTTTCACTCAAAAAGTTTTAAAATTAAAAAAATCGTTAATTAGTCATTAAATTAGTGAGTGTCTTAATTAAAATAAAAACCCAGGGCATTTGGTTACGTTTCTTTAAGTTTGTGGCCACTTTTCCTTTTTTGGGGGGTATTTCTGGCATTGCAAAAAAAAAACTTGAAAATGGATGGTTTGCCACTCAAAAAAAAGGTTTTTTGAATTAAAAATGGAGTTTTTGGGGGTCACATTTTTTGGGGTTTTTTGGGGGGCCAAACCCTCCTTCCCAGAGGCCCAAACCCCCAGGGAATTGTGGCAAAACTTAAAGATGTCCCGTCTCCTTTCATTCCCCATATGCAAAAGTTACAATAGAAATTTTACACCCTCAAAAAAAACCTTTTTGCAACTCAATACTATGAATAATAAAAAGGTCAGCTTTACCTCAACCAACTATTTAGGTGAAGAAGAGAGAAGTTCAATGGTTCTTTTGATTTCCACTGCATCCAATTTCCTTTTTTGTAGCAACCTGGTAAATTGAACCAGTAGGCCCCTTTTCCTGTGTTTTACGGTTTTGCCCAATCTCTCAGGGAACGTAACAGCATATTTTCCACATAAAAAAAAAAGGAAAAAAACTGGCTTTGCTACATGGGAAAACATGATTTCCCCGAGGGCCCAGCCCATTTGCAAGTTTTTTTTATAATGTGCGGATTAAGAACACTATTTTTCCTTTTCTCAAGCAATAAAATCCGCAAACTTGTGGGAGTTTTTTTTTGGACCGTCTTCTCTTTTGGAAATGGCAAAAAAACTAAAAAAAAGCAATTAAAAAAATAAAAAAATAAGTGAAATGTGGCAGGAATCTAAAATGAAAGTTTAAATGTGTTTCGGAAAAGTAACTTATTCCTTGCTGGGTTTTCTGGAGGTCCTATTGGGGTAGTTTGGTTTGTGATTTTGTTTTTGTTTTGTTTTTTTCCCAAGGGCCTTAAATTTGGCAGATTCCACTTAAGGGGAAGGAAGTACATAGTGGGACCACTAGTTCTAGGCCTATTATGTTTTTATTTCGGTAAAAAAAACAAAAAAAAAACTTACCCTTTTCCCAGTAATGATGGGGAACAATTTTTTTTTTTCATACCAGATTCTTGAATATACGGAAAAAAAAAAAAAACACTTCCCTAACCCCATCCAACATTACAAAAAGAGTGATTATATGACTCCTAAACTCTTATTTTAGTTTTTTTTTTTTTTTAAGGCTCTTCTTTGGGTCACGGGGGCTTCGGGAGCAAAAAGCAAAAATTAAACAGAAAATTTTTTACAATGTCGGGGATAAAACAACCAAACTGACGGGAAAAAAATCTTTCATTATTTCGCAGACAAAAATCATTCTTTTTTCTAACGAATAAGGATCGATTTCCCACATTTACTTCTTTCAATTTTTTATTCCGAATATTTGTTGTTCTTTACTTTCGTTATCCAAAGCTCTGAAGTATGCCCTTTTGGTAGCCATGGCAGGAAAACTGCATTGCGTTACTTTGTCCTCCAAGATGGCCGCCGCGGGGCATAATTTTCGCAAAAAATTTTTTAAAAGTCAACGAAAAAAAACCACCCTATTACAGTTAGGACAAATTAAAAAAAAACATAAATACAAATGAAAAAAAAAAACTCTCTCTTTAGAAAAAAGTGCTGATAGGGAATGGTTTACAGTTGAAAAATCTATATTTTGAAATTTTACCCTGGGGGAATAAAAAATTTTGAGGCAACTCACGAATCGTTTTCTTTAAAGCATCGTCCGGAGATAACGGTAATATGATGTATTTCGTTTTCTTGGGAAACAGACGTAAAGTTTTTAAAGGGGTGGCAAAAACTTCTTATTTAAGAATGATCTCAGGGTTTTCTGAAAAAATACATACTGCCTAGGTATCCATTTTGTTTAAAAGGAAATTTAACAAGAACTTTCATTTTCATATGAAAAAAAAAGAGACCAGGAAGAGCAAATGTTTAATAAGCCACTGTTGATTTTAAAGGTAGATATGCTATTAATCTTGAAACTTTTAACTGTGGGTGGGTAGCTCAAAATAGTGCATTCCCCAAAACAAACCAGTAAAAAAGCAGATTTTTTCTGTAAAAAAACAGTAGTGTACAGCCGACCGTTTTTCTTTTGGTTGATATAACGTATTTAATAAAAGGAAAAGTTGGTTCATCTTTTTTCAATTTTTACAGGGAATGATAATGATTATGATGCTGGTCATAAAAGGTAGGATAAAAAAAAAAACAGTTGTTGTAACATGTGATGGATGTTTTTATGTATGTATTGGCATATATATATATGTGTGTTGTTGGTGTATGTGTGTGTTGTGTGTGTGTGGTGTGGTGTTGTGTGTGTGGGTGTGTATGTATTGGGCGCTCAATTTCCCTTTTCTCTTCTTCGGTCCAAAGCCTCTACCTCCGTTTTTTTACTGGGAAAAACCTGTAATTGGTCCCCCTTTTCCTCTCTAATGGTCCAAAAGGTTTCCTGTATCATTTACCTGAGGTTCCAACTCCTTGATGAAAACCCACCACTTATAAAAAAAATATAATAAATCATAAAGAGGGGTTTTTTTTTGGGATGATCTAAAATTTCCAAAATTTTTAGAGGTAAAACTGAGAGGGAAAGGGTTAAAAATAAAACAATTGTTAAAATCTTTAAAATTTCTTGATATATAATTGAATTATAAAAAATCATTTAAAACTTGTTTAAAAAACAATTTAAAAAAAAAAAACCTTAAAATTGACCCAACCAGAGGTCCCACTTCCTCCACTAATGTGTTGTATTTCCTTTCTCGGTATGTCTTCCCTTCCTGAAACCCTTTTGTTCTGTTACTGACTTTTTTCCTTCAAATTCCTTCAATTTTTTCTTTTCCTTGTATCAGTTCAGAGGGGATTTCCTAAGGATGGCAACCTGCTAAAACAAAATCTGGTGGGACTCTCCAAGGGGACTTCTTCAGGAGCAAAACACCACAAAACACCAAAAAAAACCGAACAAAAAAAAAAAAAAAAAAAAAAACCCATTCCTAAAAAAAAAAGAGAAAAAAAACAATTGGTTTCTATTTTAGGAATGTTTAAAAAAACAATTTTAAAAAAGGTTTCAATATAAAACTTAATTTTCTTGTTTTAGGAAAATCAAAAAAAACTAACTTATTTTGGCCCAAAAAAACAAAAAAAAACAAAAATTGCATAGATTTCTTTGCCATTATATTACGAATCTTGGAGTAGTTTTTTTTTTATATTTTTTTTAAACTTTTATAATTATAATTTTATGAAAAAAAACCCCTCATTTTAGCCATAAGATAGTAATTATTTTCCTATTATAAACTTAATAAAAAAAAAAACAACTACACTTCCCTTGAAATTGGGTTTTTTTAAAATTCCTCAAATAAAAAAAAAACAGAGAGGCAATTCTGAAATGGTATCCAAGTGCCACGTTGTCCCAGCCCACAAAGCTGTGAAAGAAGAAATTTTTCTATTTAAAACCATTGATTTTTCCAATGTGTTTTTTCAAAATGATTACTTTTTGTTATGGTTTTTTCTGTTAATTTCAGAATCTATAGTATTTTTATAAATTTTTTATTATTGATAATTAAGCACGGCTGAATGTTTTCTTTTCTTACTTTCTGGTAATTTTAAAGAGAAATTTTTACTTAAAACCTCTTTCGAGCATTTTTACCAGGCACTTGTTTTCGTTTTCCTCTCCTCCCTTCTCCCCTGGTTTAAAACTCTTTAAAAATCAGGTTTTAGCATGTGTTAAATTATTTCTTAAACATTTTTAAAACATCTTACTCAGATCAACATTATATTACAAGCATTATTGGTTTTTCGTCTTAATCCCTACATTACATAAATAAACCGGGAAAACTTAAATAAAATTTTCTCCAGAAACCAAAAAAAATGGAAAATTACATATTTGGGGTTTTTTCTTCATTAAAAAATATCCCATTAAAATTAAACTTTAATATAATAAAGCAACAGTTTGGAAAAATATAAAACTGCGTACCCTCTAATTAAAGAGAAATTGCCTTGTGGGGGGAAAAACAAAGAAAAAAAAACTGAAAACTTGTAAGGGAGACCCCTTTTTTTATTTTACCATTTTTCTTTTTTTATCTTAGTATAATAATGTTAAAATAAAAACGTATAATAAGCACCCTGATTTCAAAAAAAATAGTAAAAATAAAAAGTATCATCTTTTCTAAAGAAAAAAATTAAAAAAATATCATTCTTTCTAAAATAAAATTAATTTTAAGTAACTAAATTTATTTTACCAAGCTAAAAAGGGACTAATTAAATGAGGATACACATAATTTAAAACATATGAATAAAGGACCAAGTAAGTGAGGTTATACAAAAAAGGGGTGGTCCACAGGGACGAAATTTTTTTTTTTGGTCAATTCTTACTTCATGACTTAGTGCTCATTACAAAAAACCCCAACGGGGATTTAATTCTAGAGGGGGGCCACTATTAAATTTAAAAACGTCAAATGTTGGGCTTCCCCCTGTAGTTATTTCCCTAAAGTTTCATTACCCTTGATGAAACCCACACTATTAAAAAAATACAGTAAATCATACTGTTTTTTTGATCTAAATTTTTCGTTCTAAAAAAGGAAAAAAAAAACCTGAGAGAAAGGGTAATATAAAAAACAATTGATTAATCTTTTAACATTTTCTTGATTAAATTTGAAATTTTATAAATTTCCCAAATTTAAAACTTTTACAACTAAAAAACCTTAAATTTGACACACAGATGTTCCACTTTCTCCACTAAGGGTGTGTAGTTAAAAAAAAACTTTTCCCTTCTCTTTATGTCCCCTCTTCCCCCTTTTCCCTTGGAATCCTTTTGGTCTGTACAGACTTTTTTCTTCAAATTTTTCTTTCTTATATCCTTTCATTGTAGTTCAGGAGGGCTTCCTTAAGGATGGGCATCTGCTGTTTACATCTGGGTCCCATCTCCCTTCCAAAAGGACATCTCATAAAGCAAAAAAAAAAAAAATAAAAAAAAAAACAGGATAACAAAAAAACCAAAACCAAAACAAAAAAAAAAACCATTTTCCCCCAAAAAAGAAAAAAAAAAATTTTGTTTCTATTTTTAGGAATGATAAAACAAATAAAAAAAAGATTCCATATAAACTGATTTTCTTTGTAGGAATAAAAACCTTTTTTTTTTTTTTGACAAACAAAAGAAAAATTGTATATTCCATGTCATTTATAAAAACAATTTGAGTAGTTTATTTAATATATATTATTATATATATATATATATTATATATAAATTTTTTTTTTTTTTTTTTTTTTTTTTTTTTTTTTTTTTTTTTTTTTTCCCCTTTTTTTGAAACCCCCTTTTTTTTTTAAGCATTTTTTCCTTTTTAAAAAATTTTTTCAAAAAAACCCCTTACCCCTTTTGAAGGGGTAAAAAAGGGGCCCCAGGGGGTCCAGCCCCACTAAGTTTTTTTTTTTTTTTTTGGGCATTTTTTACCGGGGCCCCTTTTTTTTTCCCTTTTTTTTTCCCTCCCCCTTTTTGGTTTTTTTTTTTGGGGTTTTTAGTAACCCGGGGGGTTTTTTAAACCCCCCTTTTAATTTTTCCCCCTTAACATTTTTTTAACACTTTTTTTAAAATAACTTTTATATTACAAGCATATGGTTTTTTTCCCCCCCCCCCCCAAAAAAAAAAAAAAAACCCCCCCTAAAAAACCCGGAAATTTTTAAAATAAAAACCCCTCCCCCCAGTAAAAAAAAAAAAATATTTTTTTTTTTTTTTTTTTTCATTTAAAAAAAATTTCTTTTTTTTGGGGGGAATTTTAAATATTTAAAACTAAACAGTAAAAAAATATAAACTGGGGTACCCCTTTTTAATTTAAAAGGAATGAAAAATTGTGGGGGAAAAAACAAAAGAAAAAATTTTGAAACTTAGGGTTTTTTTTTTTTCCGAAAAAAAAGGGGGCCCCCCCTTTTCCCCTGAAAAATATTTTTTTTTATTTTTCAAAGTTTTTTTTTTTTTTTTGGGGGGGGAAAAAAGAAACAAAACCCCTAAAAGGAAAATTTTTTTCGGGTTTTGTTCCCCCCCCAACCCCCCAAAAAATCTTTTGAAAAAAATTTTTTTTAAAATTAAGCCCCACAAAAGCGGGCATGAAAAAGTAGATCCGGAAAAAATTTGGGGGGGGTAAAAAACCCTTTTTTAAAAAATAGGAAAAAAAAAAGGGGAAACAGAAATTGGGGAAAAAAAACAACACAAAAAAAAACCCGTTTAAAAAACGGCCCCAACCCGAAAAATCTACGGACGTCCGCCCCCCCTTTTTTCCCAAAAACCCAAAAATGCCCCGGGAAC
>NW_023665365.1:0-12919 GCF_015228065.2 Penaeus monodon | reverse complement strand
TTATGATATATAGTGTAGTATATGTTAAGTTACTATACATATACATATCTTCAGTATGATAATAAAAATATATAATATTATAAATTATATATATATATAATTATATTTTTATATTATATATATATTAATATATATATATATTTTAAATAGATGCTATATTATATATATATATATATATTATTTATAAAATTTTTATTATAATATAAAAAATTTTGGGTATTAGTTGTTTATTATATTAATATAAAATTTATATAAAATTTTAATATTGCATATTTAAAATATATATTATTTTATAAAATAATAATATAAAATATATAGATATATCATATTTATATATATATATTTTTTATTATTAAAATATATATTTTAAATATATATGTATATAAATAATTATAAAATTTTAAATACATTTTACGTAAAATGCATATATATACAATATTAATAATATAAAATATATATAAAAGGGGATATTTATATAAATAAATAAATTTAAATACTAATAATAAAAAATATTAACATAAATATATATATTATATTATATAATATATTATTAATATATATTATATATTTATAATATATTATATAATATTTATAATACATATACATATATATACCTATAAACATATATAACACATATATAAAAAAAGCATATATGAAATATTTTACATATATATATATAATAATATATAAAAATATATAATATTATATTATATATTATATTAATTAAATATTAAAATTATACATAATATAAAATATATAAAATATTAATATATATATATATATATATATATATAATATATATATATATATATAAAATATATGTGTGTGTGTGTGTGGTGTGGTGTGGTGTGCATAATATAATATATATAATATATTTTTAACTTAATATACTATTATACAAATATATACAAAATATACTTATTTTAATATATATATATAATAATATATTAATATATTATATATATAATATATATAATATATTTTTAAATATGAGGTATATATAAATTAATATGTTTAATGTTTTTTTATACTTTATTTATATTTTTAAAAATTTATATATATGATAGGTAATAAGGTTATAATATATATATATATATAAATATATATATATATATATAATATATAATATATATATATATATTAAATATATTCACAATATATAATAAAATAATATATATATATTATTAATATAATATATATATGTTATTATATATATATATATATATATATTATATATTTTTTTTAATTAATATTATGATATGTATATATTGTATTGCATATTACTATATGATTGATTATTTATATGTATAATAATATATTAATATATATATAAAAAATGTATATATAATGTGTTTTATATGAAATTTTAAAATTGTAGAATTGTACTATATGTATGTGCCAAAAACCTAACCCAAACCTATCCCAAACCAAACCCAACCAACCAAAAAACCTAATCTAAAACTCCCCCCAAACCAAACCCAAAAATCTAACCAAAACCAAACCCCAAACCCCCAAACCCAACCCAAACCAAACCCAAACCAAACCCCAAAAAACTAAAAAAAAACGAACCAAAACGAACCCAAACCAACCAAAACCATCCTAAACAAAAACCCAAACTTCCTAAACCTAACACAAACCTCCCCCAAACCCAAGCAAAACCAACCCCCCTAACTCAAAACCAACCCCAAACTAAACCCAAACCTAACCAAACCTAATTTAAAACCAAACCCCAAACTAACACAAGCCTAACCCAAAACCAAAACCCCAAAAATAACTCAAACTTAACCCAAACCTAACCTAACCAAAACCTTAAACTAACCCAAAACCTAACCAAAATCAAATAAATCATCCCAAATCTAACCCCCCCTAACACAAACTTACGTTAAATTTTCCCCAAACCAACCCCAAAACCCTAAACCAAAACCTAGAAAAAAACCTCCCCCAAAACCACCTAAAACCAAAACCAAAACCCAAACCCAAACCTATCGAAACCTAAAAAAAACCCTAACCTAACCTATCCAAACCAAACCCCCAAAACTAAACCCAAACCTAACCAAAACCCTAACCAAACCTAAACCTAACCAAACCCCAACCTAAACCTATCCGAACCTAAACTAAACCTAACCCAAATCTGCCCAAACCTAACCCAAACCAAACCCAAAAACCCAACGAAAACAACCCCAAACCACAAACGCAAACCTCCCCAAAAACCTAACCAAAAACCAAAACCCAAACCAAACTAAACCTAACCCAAACCTAACCTAAACCAAACCCAAAAAAACAAACTTATCAAATGAAATTAAAAAAAAACCCTACCAAAACCTAATCCAAATCATCCAAAACCAACCCAAACCAAACCCAAAACCAAACCCAAAAAAACCCAAAAACCTAACCCAAACCTAACCTAAACCTAACCCAAACGAAACCCCAAAAACCTCCCCCAAAACCCTAACCAAAAACCTAATCCAAGCTAACCGAAACTAACCCAAAAACCCAACAGAAACCTAACAGAAACCTAACCCAAAAACCAACCTATACCTCCCCCAAACCCCCCTATCCCTAACCCAAACCCTAACAAAACCTCCCCCAAAAACCAAACCCCAAAACCCCAAACGAAACCTAACCCAAACCCAACCCAAACCTAACCAAAACCCTAACCAAAACCTACCTACACCTAACCCCAAACCTAACCCAAACCTATCCCAAACCTAACCTAAACCTAACCCAAACCTAACGAAAGCAAACCCAAACAAACCAAACCAAACCCAAACCAAACCAAAACCAAACCCCAAAACAAAACCCAAACCAACCGAAAGAAAACCAAAACCCTAAATCAAATCTAACCCAAAACCTAACCAAATGAAAACCTACTTCCCCAAAAATAACCTAAACCAAACCAAAAAAAACCAAAACCCAAACCTAACCCAACCCAAACCCTTTAAACCCCTAACCAAAAACCCAAACACAAACCTAACCAAACCTAACCAAAACCTACCCTTTAAAGCAAACCTAAACCTAACCCAAAACCCCTATCCAAAAACCAACCCTAAACCTCACCTACACCAAACCAAAACCTACCCAAAAACCTAACCTAAACCTATCTTAAACTTATCCAAAACCAATCCTAAACCCAAATCCAAATAACCCTAAACCTCACCGAACCCAGAAAAAAACTAAATATAAGGTTCCTTTTTTTGAAAACGAACGTAAACCTAATTAATATATATATATATATATATTATATATATATATTATATTATTAAAAAATTATATTTAATGAGTGTGTGTGTGTGTGTGTGTGTGTTTTTGTGTTGCGTGTGTGTGTGATTTTTGGGGGGTGTGTGTGTGTTAAATATACATCTCGATATTATAGTATATATATTTATATACTTTATAAAACCACACACAACAACACACACACACCCCACACACACACCAACACACATAAATAATATAAAATAAATATAATATATATATATATTGTATGTATATATATAATATATATGTATATAAAATTATTAATATATATATAATAAAAAATTTAATATATATAATATATTTTCCTTTTTTCTGAAAAATTTCGTTAAATATATTAAATATATATATATATTATATAATATATATTATAATTATATGAATTAGAAAAACGAATACATTTTAAATATATATATATAATATTATTAATATATTATATATATTACATATATTATATAATATAATAATATATTTAATAATAAATTATATAATATAATTAATGCATAAGTATATTATTTTTAAGATTGATATATTGATATATATGGGTAATAGAAATTTAAATAGATAGATAGATAGAGGATATAGAATATGTATAAGATATAAAACCCACATTTACATACTATTCCTTATCTACCCCAACTGTATTTTTCAAAAAATAATATGTGGTCTGAAAATGTGAATTATATCAATGCAACACACAACACACACACACACACACCACACCACAGACAACACCACACAACACACACCCACACACACACACACACCAAAACCACACACACACCTAATTTATATATTTTAATATATATATATATATTATAAATTATAAATGTAATATAAAATTAAAAAATTTTAAAAATATATATTATATATATAATTTTTATAGAAAATTATAAATTTTAAAACACACACACACACACAAAAAACCCACCCACACACCACACAACACAACACACACACACCACACAATATATTTTAAAATAATATATAAAAATTATATATATATAAATTATATAAAATATAATTAATAAAAATATAATATTTTGGGTTGGTGTGTGTGTTGTGTGTGTGTGTTTTTTTATGATATATATAGATAGGATATAAAATATATGCAAAAATTTTTGAAATATATGTATATATAGTATAAAATATAATAATATATTATATATTATATAATAAATACATTAATATATTAATTTTTTAATATTGTTGTTATGTTTTTGTATGTTTGTGGGTGTGTGTTGTGGTGTGTGTGTGTGTGATTGTTTAATTAAACAATATATATATATTATTATATATATATTATATATATAATATATTTTATATATATACAATTGAAAAAATGATGAAATGATGATGATAACGATAATAATGATGATAACTGATAATAATCATGAAATACAGGAAATGTGCCCATATATAAAAAAAAAAGGTAAAAAAAAAAAAAAACCCCAAAAAAGCAAAAAAAAAAAAAGCGGAAAATTAGCGAAATATAGTCTTTTGAAGTATACTCCAAAATGTCGATTTTTTCGATTTTTTTTGATGATTTTGGCAATTATTGGGGGAAAATAATGAATAATAACCAGAATGTATTAATCTGACAATAATGATGAAAAAAAGGGAGAATAAAGAGAATTTTGGAAAAATTTTGATGATTATTAATTTTATTAGTATTATTTTTATTATTATCATTACATTACAATACTTTTATTTTTATTTTTATTATATTATTTTTTTATTATTTTTATTTTATTATATTATTTTCTTTAATCATTAGTATTTTTGCCAAAAAATATATATAACGAAAAATAAAAAAAAAAATAAAAATAAAAATAAAATAATAAAAATAATAATGTTATAATATTGTTATTAGTATTAACATTGTTATTATTATCTTTTTTTAACTGGTTATTTTTTGTACAAAAATTTATTAAAAACAGTGATAATTTCATTTAATAACGAATTAATTAAAAAATGATAAAAAATTTATTATAAAACATTATATTGTTATTTTTATTGTTATACTATTATTTTTGTAGCCGTTATTAAAAATTTTTTGTAAAAATAGATATTATAACTGCAATAATTGCAATATTGCAAAAATAAGATAAAAATTGAATGATAAAAATTTGCAATAAGATGATAATAATTGAAATAATGATGTAATGTGATGGAAATGATGAAATTTTTGGATAACCAAAATAATGATGATAATGTGAAAAATGAGTGGAACAGGAATGGGTTCCATATATAATAAAAAAGGTAAATGAAAAAAAAAATCCCAAAAGTCGAAAAAATCGGCAAAATATAGCCTTTTGAGAGTATACTCCAAAAGGACGTTTTTCCATTCATTTGTGGATTTTGGCCTTATTAGGGTAATAATGATAATAATTACCAAGAATTCTATAATCATGACAATAATGATGATAAAAGTGAGAATAAGAGATTTGGATAACATCATTTGAAAAAAATAAAAAAAAAAAAAAAAAAAAAATCTAGCAACCATCTTATGTTTTTGTTGTTCATTTCTGATTTCCGTATACAGGGAAGTAGTATAAAACCTAGAGGTTATCATTCTTTCTTCCTTGGTTCCACTGTACGTTACCACTGTCGTCAGTAGCATTCGTCTATATAAATATTGTATGATAAGGAGTTGTTGTATTATCATTATATTATTATTATTATTACTATTATTATTATCGTTTTTATCGTATTATTGACTGTCATCATTAACAAATCGCCCACGTTGGCAAGAAAGAATACATGGCCATGCCCACGTAACACAGTTATTTATTGTTTCACGATAGATGGCTTACAAGGCTTTAGTTCATCAAGGGATCACTTATTCTAGTCCTCCTTTCTCACCGTTTTTACCCTTTCCTTGACCTTTTGGAAAGGATCTTTGCATTATTCATGTCCTTAAAATGTTAACAGATTTTAATAATACTTTAAATCATAGCATCAATAACGAATAATAACAGTATTGATAGCAATGGTATTAAAGGAAAACGCATTTCCCGCCAATTTTCAAGGAATGGCGGAAATCAAGATCGGTCAGTAGGTCCTATGATAGACTCCTCTGGAGGCTGAGCACATGTGGAGCCATCTGTATGTAACAAAATCACAACAAAAAACCTACAAGGGAACAGAACAGTAAATCCGGAGTGAATTTGTTTTTTTTGGGTTAATATTACCTTCAATTGATTATTTATGTAGTAGAAATAATAGTGGTATTGTCCATAATAGGAGTCTGGTATCATAATGATGTTTTATTAATATAATAATGACAAAAGAAATAATTGATTAAAAATAAAATAAATAAATAGTATAATAAATGATACCACGAGTTTCTCCTACCAGTCTCTAAATCACGTTTTCTTACGTCTTAACTGTCTCCAAGAAAATCGGTAACCTGTGCATTTCATGTCTTTTTTATGGTTTTGGAAAAAAAATAAAAGACATCTAATACTGAGTCAACCCAGCAAAATGTTTCGTTGTAGGAATAATGTAAAATAATGTGTTTTTAGTATCTGTAATGAACACTACAATTATTTTATGTATTTTTGCCTGCGTCTGGCTTCTAGATGACATTTTTCTTCATCATCATCTCATCATCATCATTATTATTATACTAATTACTAATGAAATACATTATCATTACCGCAAAATTGCAATTAATAATGATAGTAATGGCAATAATGATGATAATATTGCAATAATGTGATAAAGATGGATGGTAATGATGATAATGGTATATACGCGCGCGCACGCGCGCCGCGCGTGTGGTGTGTGTGTTGTGTGTGGTGTGTGTGTGTGCGTGCGTGTAGTGTGGGCATGGTGTGTGTTGGTGTGTGTGTGAATGTGTGTGTTTTTTGTGTAAGTGTGTGTGTATGTGTATGAAGTTATATGTATACATAATATATATAATTTATAGTATATATATAATATATATATTTATATAGATATATTTATATAGGTAGTGTGCCTGTGTGTGTGTGTGTGTGTGTGTGTGGTAGTATATATATAAATGGATATATATAAGTTTATATATAATAAAGGTGTATCTACTATATATGTATCTATCTTATCTATCTATTATATATGTATATCTATGTATATTATATATATTATATATATATTATATCATATTGTGGTGTCTGTGTGTGTGGTGTGTGTGTGTGTGGGTGTGTGTTGTGTGTGTGTGTGGCGTTTGGTGTTGTGTGTGGTCGTGTGGATACATAGATATATATATATTTAATTATACATATATACATATACGCCCTATATAAAAATATGCTAACACTCACACACCACCACACACACACAACCACAACCACACACACAAACACACAAAAACACACAAAACAACACAAAACACACACACACACACCACAACACACATTCACACACACCCCCACCCACATACCATTACCACTATAAACTGAGTACACATACACACACACAAACAAACACACACACACACATATATATATATATAGATATTATATTATATCACTATATACAGTGTAGATATATAATATATATACTATATATATATTAGATATATATACGACACATATATTAATCTCTCGCTCTCTCTCTCGCTCTCGCTCTCGCTCTCTCTTCCGCTCTTGTCTCCCTCTCTCTCTACTCTCCTCTCTCTACACACACACCACACACACACACCACACACACACACCCACACCACACACTATAATATTATATTATAAATCTATATATATTATATATATATATATATATATATAGTTATATATATACGTATATTTATATATATATACACGTACCCTATATATGTAAATATATATCATATATATAATATAATAATATATATATATATATATACTATATACGCTTAGGGTGTGTGTGTGTGCATGGTAGTGCGTGTTTCTTCTGTCTCTATGTGTGATAGGTATGTGTTCACACACACCACACACACACACACACAAACACCACAACACACACACACACACACAAATATATATATACTATAATATATATATATATATATATATATTACTATATATATATACATTATATATGATATATATATATAAATATTATTATATATAATACACCAGGAAGATGTTGTGTTGTATTATATATCTATATAAGATAATACTAATAAATACGGTAAGATATGACTATTATATATAGAATATATATAGATAGGTATGAATGAGAATGAATATCTTCACAATACAAGAGATGTATTTCAGGTAGTCTGTCAGCTCACGCCTGCATATAGTATCTGTCTATTGTTGAATTTCTCTAATGATATGGAGTGATGACGAAGACACAGTCGAAACCGGTACAAATAACTCTAGTGTATTGTGTAAGATATTCATTGTAATTCATACCTTAGATACAATTTGTCAATTAGGAAGATCGGGGAATAGAGAGATTATTATGATATGGGAGAGAGATATAGAGACATAGATATAGACATTATAGAGATATAAAGATGTTTGTGGGCTGTGTGGTGTGTGTGGGTGTGTGTGTTTGGGTCGCGTGTGTGTGTGTGTCGTTGTGGATTGGGTGTGTGTGTTTGTGTGTAGTTCTTGTGTGGTGTGTGTGTGTGTGTATGTGTATGTTGTGTGTGTATGTGTGTGTGTGTGTATGTGTGGTGTGTGTGTGTTTTGTGTGTGTGTGTGTGTTATTTACACTATAGACAAATATATAGTAAATTATACATTATATGTAACATATATATATACATATATACACTACAAACCACACACATGAACACATGAGTGGTTGTTTAATATATGTCCTTATCTCTCTATCTTTCGCTCTCTCTCTCTCTCTAATTATCTCGCTTTATCTCTCTCTCTCTATGTAGGTGTCGTGTGTGTGTGTGTATGTGTGTGTGTGTTATGTGTGGTGTGGTATGTATATATATTATTTATATATAGAAATATATATTGTTATAGATATACATATATTAGACATATATATATATAATATATATATATATATATGAAATATACATATACACAACTACAATATACCACACCGACCACACACACGACACACATGAGGCGTGGGTGGACGTATGGCCTTCTCTCTCTGCTCACGCTTCTCTCCCTCCCTCTCTTTCTCTCTTTGTCTCTCTCTCTATCCTCGCGCGCGCGCTTTAATAGAAGAAGATCTATATGATGTAGACGAGAGATAGACAGATTAGAGATGGAAAACATAGGAGAGGTAGACATATAGAGTGGATGAGTATATTAGAGAGATCAAATATATGTACGCGCTTGTGATCGATCTCTCTCTCTCTCTCGGCGCGGCGCGCGAGCTGCGCGCGTGTCGCGCTCTGCGCTCGCGCCAGAAGAAATATAGATGATCTAAACGAGAGAGAGAGACCGGAGTGATGAGAGGAAGATCTATATGGTGAGAGGAGAGATAGAGATGAGGGAGAGAATAGAGTGTAGATAGAGTAGAGAGAGAGATAGAGGGTAGTAGATAGAGGGAGATAGAGACAAGATAGAGAGTATATAGATATAGATATAAGATACGGTGTCGTGCGGGGGTGGGTGGTGGGTGTGGTGTGTGTGTGGTGTGGATGTGGGTGGTGGTGGGTGTGGGTATGGGTATGTAGTGCAGATAGAAAATATAGAAGAAGAAATAATGCAGATAGAAGAGATTGAGAGAGCGTTAGATTAGGACTATAAGAGAGATTTGAATATAGTATGGGTGTGTGTGGGTGTGTGTGGGTGTGGGGGGGTGTGGGGGTGTGTGGTTGTTGGTGTGTGGGTGTGGGGGGTGATGAATGTGGGGGGTATGGGTGTGTGGGGGGATATTTGGGATTGTAGTAGTAAATATACGTTAAAAATATAAGACAGGCGGAGATAGGTATATCGAGATGAGAGATATAGAAGATTGAGAGAGAGATAGAGAGAGAGAGATATAGAGACGAGCCACGGGCACGGTGTATGCTCGCTCACTGGTCGTATGTGTGTGTGTGTTGGTGTGGAATTGTGTGTGTGTATGTTTGTGTCTGAGTGTGTTTGTTGTGTGGTGTATACATATGTAAACACACACAAACACAAGAGTAAGAAGATAGAAAGAATCATGTGTGTGGGTGTGTGGGTGTGTGTATATATATATATATATATATATATATATATATATAATATATAATATAAATATATGTATATTAAGATTAATATGTAAATAGATATAGTACATACTCGATGTATGTTTATCAATATATTATTATAGTATATATAGAATATAGATATATTATATGTATATACGTACACACACACATAGAGGACACAAATATATGATGGATATATAGATATATATATATACTATATATATATATATATATATCGTATATATATATTATAATATATATAGAGAGAGAGACGATGAGAGAGAGAGACGGACGAGAGAGAGATTCATGTTAGTATTGTATGTGGATCGTAACATATATATAAGATCTATATTACCTATATATATATAATATATTATATAATATATTTGTGTTGTGTGTGTGTGTGTGTTGGGTGTGTGTTGTTTGTATGTGTGTGTATGTGTGTTGTGTGTGTGTGTGTATGTGGTGTGTCTGTTAGGGCATGTGTGGTATGGTGTGTGTATTGTTGTGTTTCATATATATAAATATATGAAGAAATTTATATATACAGACATACAGCATATAAAATAAATAATATAAAATACACATAATATACTTTATGCATCTTTATATATTTTATATTTTATATATATATATATTATATTATTTTATATTAATATTATTTTATATAAAATATATTTATACATATATTTTACAACATTTTATATTATATTATATTATATATATTTTTATATTATATATATATTTTATATTGTATGTATAAGTACATATATATACACATATATCCATATATATATATATATATAATATATATATATATATATAATTATATATATATATATATGTGGTGGTGTGTGTGTGTTGTGTTGTTGTGTGTGTGTGTACATATATCTATCTATCTATTTTATCTATCTATCTATTATCTATCTATATAATATATAATAATATATATATATTTATATATATATATATAATTTTATTTCAGCACCAACACTCAGAAATATGATGCAATGGGAAAATTTAATGGTTAAATAACATCAGCTTTGCCCGTATGTAATGCTTCTTCTTTCAGATTTTATTGAGAGCAATTGTGGCGTTTTTGGCAAATGCAATCTTTTAGAGGAGAGTATAACTATGTATATATATATATTATATAATTATATTTATATATAAATATATATATATAATAATATATAAAACATATGTTGTGTGATGGTGATGATGTGATGAATAGAGGATAGTGATGATTATGATGGTGATGATGATGGTGTGTAAGTGACAATGATGATGATTATGGTGATGATGATGATGAATAGAGTGTTAGTGAGTTTATGAGGGTGATGATGGGGTTTGGTAAGGGGATTAGGACAGAGATGGTGATGATGATGATAATGGTGAAGGTGATTATGATACTAAAGTTGAGGTTAGTGGAAAATTATGTTACTGATGATATGGTGATGGAATGATGGCGATGGTGAGTTTTGGTGATAATGATGGTGTTTATGATGATGGTGATGACGGTGATGATAATGACAGCTCATCTAATCTAGGTGATTATAATGGATGACGATGATGGTGATGGGGCGATGTGATGAGGATGAGAGGGTGATGAGGTAATATGTTTATGATGATGTGATGGTAGCGATGTTAGGCTGTTGTGTAATTATGACGATAATGATGAAAGGAAAATGAGGAGGATGTTGATGAGGATGAGGATGATGAGGTGATAATAGGAAGAGAATAATCATAACGTAAAATGATGCAACCCAAAAAAGACGCGGCCCAGTCAGTCATTAAAAGCAAGTCACGTTCCAGCAATCGCATTTCACTGATATTTTAAATTTCCAAGAGCATGTCATCATGTTAATGATTGCGCTATTTTTGTCTTTTATCATCCAGAAGAAATAAGCTACTCGCTGGTCAATAGATTCTGAAACTCCGATTTAAAATTCCAAAGAATTTAAAAGCAAAACAACGAAGTCGACGGTCTGGGTCAAACAAGTCGACGAAAGCCGGAGGCAGAGGCGCATTTGTTTGCTGCGATTGGTAAAAATAATGTTTAAAAGATAATAATATCAATAATGATAATGGTAAAAAATTATACATACATAGACCTTGTGTGCAAGTGGTTTTTATGTATTTAAAAATAAAGTATTAATATTTATTTCTTATATTAATAATATAAATAATATATAAATATATAAAATATAATTTTCTATATTATAATATAGTTTGTGTTGTGTTGGGGTGTGGTGTGTGTGTGTGTGTTGGTGATGTGTATGGTGTATCGTGGGGTGTTGTATGGTGTGTGGAAAAAATATCAATTGTTTTTAAATATGGTGTTATAGACGAGTAACTACGTATTAACTGGACAGAGAAGAAAACGAATGATGAAGTGCTGAGATAAATAAATTGTAAAGCCCGGCTGTTGGAATCTTGAACAAAAGGAAATTAAAGTTTTGGTTATGTGATGAGAAGTAAAAATATTGAGAAAAACTTGTGACAGGTGGGATAGGAAAAAGAGGAAGAGGCAAACGAAGACAA
>NW_023665364.1:2500-5000 GCF_015228065.2 Penaeus monodon | reverse complement strand
ATGGGGCTTGTTTGTTTTGTTTGTCTTCGCCTCTGCTGTGCTTTAGAGCGGATAATTCGGCTGCTGTTGAGATTGATGGAGCTTGTCTGTGGTTTAAGCGGCAGGTGGATCACCGCGATAGGTACAACAGATCAAAATGGCAGTTGCGGGTATGATGCCTCGGCTCCCTTTCTGCGGTCCGGAACGGACTCGGGTTAGTAAACTTCTCGAGCAGGCATGGAATAGGTTATATCCGGGGAAGTAAGAATAAGAGACATTATGGAAGACATAACAAGGGGAAATCTTGGGCCATCCTTCATTTCGCTCAGTGACTGCCAGAAACGAGAGGGAACAAATATGTTTGGACTTTCTACTTCATCATTTAGGCGTTGTATTGTTCCACAATTATTCGCTCCTTCATTGTGATGCTAATGATCTCAGGTCATAACCGGCCAGCTCCTCGGCAGGAACACCTAAGGAACACCTCACCAGAGAGCAAGCAAACTGTGACATAGCACCCTAGCGAGGGGGAACGCCATTTGCAGGGAGCTCGGCTTTATGCATAACCTCAGGGAGCTAGTACTTGGCACCGGAGTAACTTCCAATTATCGCCCAAAGAGCAATCTAACTTTTGTGATAAAGGAGGGGGAGTGTTTAGAACTTTAAGCTGCTATTATATCAACGTTTAAAAAAGGAAGCGTGAAAATTGCGCTTGATCGGTGCACGTGGTTTAGTAAACGTAATAACGAGACGCTGACACGGCCTTCTCTTTAAGCTTTACGACTGTTGGGATCTTTTGTTTTGTGATGCTCCCTTTGCGGGGATCCCTACCCTCCTATCAATATATATTGCTGACAGCTGAGATCACGTAGTCAGTGCTTCTTTGTAACCCTTTATTGCGCGCTACATTATCGGTGCTACGTATTATGAACATCTAGTTTATTTAGGAAATTAGTTTTAATGCCTTCGTGTATCAGGGTTGTTTCCGTTCGATAACAAATAAGATTCCAGTTAGTTTAATAAATTATTTATATTCTTTCCTGATTATATGTCACTGTTCCGCCATGATCCCTAGAATGAACTCGCATCCAGGCAATTTAATTTTTAATCCATGTTTAAGCTGTACTTCAGTAAGCGTTGCCTGAAAAGATTAACAATGCCTGTTTCCGTTGATTCTTAGTTACAAGCCCAATGCTGTAACTATCAGCATCCATTTCATCATAGCATTGAAAAAAATTTAGTTCTTTATACAACAATGTTACGATGATGGACACAATTATAAAGTCAACATCCAAACGGGAAATTGTCTGTATATTGTTCAGTAAAACAATCACTGAACCAGAGCAGGTACCGTATTGTTGCAGGACAGTCTTGTTCCCAATGATCATCCTTTGTGCAAATTGGAAGAGTTGCGATACGTTATGCTGTTCTTGTGAAAATTTCCGGACAGGATCACGTAGTCGTTCGTTTCCAATCAGCCCCAGACCTCTGCAGCCGACGCAGTCGCGCTGCTGATCGAGTGCCCATCACCTTCCGAGCACGATTCTCTGTGCCCTTCCTCCCTTCCGGCCTCCCAGCGTCGAGGAACAAAGACAGGTGATGATTAGAGCGGTTGCGGGGTAAGCAACCACCTCCGCCCCGCCAGCTGTCTGTCCCTGCGTGACTGCCCGCCGGCACGCCACCATTTGACCTGATCATGTGTAATTCACACTGGATATATAAATGTACAGCATTGATAAATGTGTAATTTACACGCCTGTTATATACGGAGAAGCAATCGTGTCAAACTTCACAGAGTAAAGGACATCAACTTTGTGGCATCACTTCATGCAAATATCTCGCTGGGTGGTGGGAGAGACGTGGGGCGTACTGCGCTTATTGGGTTTCACCGTTCTTCAAACAATCAGTTAACCTGGAGCATCATCTAAGGTGTTGCCTGAGTGCCTGAACCGTGACGGAATAAGACAACTCCGAAAATGCGAAAGCCGATTTCTATATTTTTGCCTTTTCTATTATCATTTTTTTTTTAAACCGATCGACGTCACGCACAGCCAGTTGCTTTCTATTAATTGTATTTTCATTTCCGTCCTCCACCATTAAACCGGGGGTAACTCTTTACTCGTCGACATCCCACGGTTTCACCCTTACGAATAGTATTAGCAAGTACGTATTGGATACTACTACGTATTGCTTTTAGCACCTAGTGTAACAAGCGATTGTGTTCAAATCTAAAGATGGCAGCTTGATCAATAGGGACGTCACGAACACATGCTCTGTCGGAAGAAGTCCCAGAGTAACGCCTTTTCAGCATTTGTTCAAATTATTGCAAAACCTGCTGAGCCTGAACAAGTAAATATATTAACTTTTGAACAGAATATATATTCATGATTTATTACATGGAGAAAATGTACTTATTTCTGATTTTAGCGTTAACCGATAAATGTTCATGATTCTGAGATAAAATTCAAACATGATAATGCCAGAGCGAGTGACTTGTAAAATAAAAAATATCTTTTAGTAC
>NW_023665363.1:5000-12922 GCF_015228065.2 Penaeus monodon | reverse complement strand
AAAAAAATTTTTTTGGGAAAAGGGGCCGCCGTGAAAACCTTTTCCCCCTTTTCCCGTGTGACAAAATTTCAGTATTATGCACCATACAAGCCCGCGTTAATGACGACCTCCACTCTTGAATTTGCCAGCCGATACGTGTAACATTTTTTAATTATTTTCATCCTCCACCCTCGTGCATTAACATGACTGCCCCTTTAAAGCTTGTATCTTACGGGGCTTTTCCTCCCGATGTTGCCTAGTTTGCTGCCCCGCGTCACGGTGTTTTGGAAAAAATTAAATACCGTCTTGCTTGGTTTGCGAGTCCAGTCAAAGATGATAAAAGTCTTGTTTTTTTTTCATCGTTTCTATTTCCCTTTAAAACTACTGTTTATTTTCAGTATTCATGAGTTTTTAATGTCCTTCATCTAACCAGGTAAACTTTTGGTTCTTTAAAGTAATAACAAGAAATCGAATTTCCTTTTTTTGTAAGGTACGACTTCTCAAGATGGTTTCCCGAACGAGTCTTTTTTCTTCCCTCTTTCTTAACGGGGTTGCAAGCTAACGAAATTCCACAAATAAATGCAAAAAAGACAACATTCTATCTCCGCAATCACGATTCAAAACGGTGCCAGTGATAAACCCATTAATGTTTTTTTAAACATTCACTCGTGATCAATATTGATTTGTGCAAAAGGAGAAAAAAAAAAAAAACATGTTACGGGATAGAAAGTTGTCATCATCGCCCGCTTTCGTTCCTGCTTGAAATAGAAGTCTAAAAGCATTGAAAAAAAATAATCTCAAAGAGGTGCGGACAGGGGATGGGGGGGCGTCTGTCCAAACGAGGTAACAAAAAAGGGCCAAACCCAGTGCCACTTTGAGGCGCAAGGGTTTGCCGCATCCCCAAAAAGGGCAATCACAAGGAACTTCGGCGCCCAAAAACCTCCCGCACACGTGGCCGCAGTTTACTCTGTGTCTTATACGTGCTCGACAGTTATGCCCATTTGTATATAGCATGATTTTTAAATAAAAACTTTGCTGTCCTTAGTATGATTGTCCTGATTTTTTGAGATACATTTGCAAAGGGTTTGGTCTTCGTTTTGCTTTTTTTCTGATGAATTAAAACAGTTTCCCCAAACAAATAAAGACTTTTGGGGCTCGTAAAATGAAAAAGATAAAACACACACCCACAAACATATATAATATATATATTATTTATATTAAAATTTTATATATAATATTTTATATAATATATTGTATATATATATATATATATATATATATTATATATTAATATTATAATATATATATATTTTACACATGCAAGTATCTTTTTCTTTTAAAGGGGGTTCATGTCTGAGCCCCCGTGGTCACACGTGATACTTAAATTTAGTTTTCTGTTGTGATGCCTTGGGGTGAACGTGTATATATTAAAAATATATTATATATATATAATATATAATAATATATATATATATATATATATATTATTATTTTATATATTTATTATAATTTATAATATATTATATATTATAAAATATATACACACACATATTATATATATATATAAAATATAAATAATAAATAATATATACAATATATATATAATAATATAATTATATATATATATAATTAATATAATTTTTAATTTATAACAACTAATGACCGTGGTTGAGCACTGGACCCGACCCCATGGTCCGGGTTTTAATTCCTCGCCGCGGCAGTCAAAAATGCCGCTTTTGTTTGCTTTTTACCCCGGAAAAATCACATATCGGGACCCAAATCAGGCACCGTGGACTGTCAATAACCTCTCAAATGAACTAAAATTAATATATTAATATATATAATTATTTAAACATTATAATAAAATATTAAAATTATTATTATACATTTTAAATTATTATAAATATATATATATTATTTATATTATTATATTAAATTTATATATAATACATATTTTATGTATTACACACACACCGCTATATAAATATGTAAAAGTTAATATGTACATATTATATATAATTATATATTATATATTTATTATTTAAAATTATATATATATATATTTTATTGTGTGTGTGTTGTTTATGTGTATATATATATAATATTAATAATATAAAATTAATATATTATATAGAAATATATTATTATAATATATATATATTATATATATATATAAAAAATATTATTATATATATATATTATAATTTATATATAATAATATATTATATATATAAAAATTTATTGTGTGTGTGTGTGTTTTTTATGTATATATAAATATATATATATTATATATTTTAATATATATATATAAATATATTTATATACAACCCACCACAAATTTAATATATATACACTGTGTGTGTTTATAATATACATAGGCGGCGAACCCGGGGGGGCAGGGGTGCGACCCAAAATGAAAACTGGGGGCGACATATATCTCCCCCCCCCACGAAATTGTGAAAAATTATGTTTTACTTTGTTTTACTCTTCACAGCAATAAAAATATATATATTTATATTAATCCATTTACCAGAATGGTATCACCTTACAGTAGACATGTTGGTTTCCATAAATTTGTTTATTAAAAGTATTGTATAGAATAAGGGAGTATAGTATATAAAGGACAGATTTCCTGGTCTCATAAACCCTAACTAGCGAGTCGAATAGAATTTAATCATTTTTTAAGCAAATCACCCCCTCCCCCCCCCCCAAAACAAACAAAATTTAAAACCCACCACAAAAATTGGGGAACCTATAGATATCTTAAAAGGATTATCCGATAGCGAAGTTTCCCTCCCCGGGCTATCCCATGAGGGGAGTATCGCTATCCCCCGACTCGCGGGTGCTGACCGGCTGAACCTGTCCTTACCCCCGTGGGGCCCACCCCGCAGTAACCCCCGGGCGACATGCAACTTCGGGGCTTGGGCGGGGCGCGAACCCCCGCCCCCTGGGATGAAGGCCGACACGTTCCACACGTTCCATGTACTATCCCGGGGGCTGGTAATTTTATTATGGCATTTTTAATTTTAAAAGCAGAACTAAAGACACTGTGTAAAAGTATATAATTTGGGGAAAACTGTGTCTGCCTGTTGTTGCGGAAAAAGGCGCTTTCTTTTAAAAAACATCAACTAGTTACTTAAAAAAGCCGAAAAGTTCATTTTTTAAATTACACAGTTTTGTTTTGATTTTTTGTTTTTTGGTATATTCAAGTACAGATCATATCAGAAAAATTATGGGAATAAAGAAATGAAAACCTATAATTTTTTCCAGGCACTCTTATGAAAAAAAATCGAAACTCGATACCGACTAAAAAAAATCACCATAAAGGGCAAGGGAAAAAAAATGACAACATATTGTATAACTTATCAAATTATTTGTTCTACTTCCGGAAAATAATCGCCTGGAACTCCCGGGGATTGATTTTCGCAGTTACTCTGAAAAGGACTCCAGTTTAATCAAAAAAAAAAAAATTCTATTAAATGTTGTGAAGGGAATTTCAACTGTAAAAAAAGAAATAAAGTTTTTTTTTGGAACTTTTTTAATATCTTTTTGTGCAGAATGTCTTGTTTGCAATTTTTTAAATATGTCTTAAGCTTTTCCCTTGTTTGCCCAAAGAAAGGGCTAAGTTTTGTTTCGTCACTATACCAGGTAAACCAAAAACCCCCTCCCCCAAAGCAAAAATCCCCCCCCCCACCCATGACAGGGTTTTCATATATTTTTTTTTTTTGATATTTAAATCGCTGAATTTTCAAAAATTTTCCCCCCCGTCATAGACTGCCCCCGCCCTTTTATTATTAATGTATATAATATACAAATATAAAATATATATATATATATATATTATTATATATATATATAATATATATAATATTTAATATATATGAGAATAGTATCATATTGAATTTTTTGATCTTGAAAATTGCCAGAAAGTAGAGTACCCTTTTAACTTTTTGACTGGATGGCCCACCCACCATATAGCGGTTTAAAAACCTCCCCTTTTTTTTGCAAAAACATTTTGGCAAAATAATTTAAAAGTGAAAATTATGTATGGGAAACAGGAGAACGTCACCCAATTCCTCTTTTTCTTAGGTACCAATTTTTTAAATTTTTTTTGGTACCTCCAAAAAAATTTTCATAATTTTTGGTTAATGTGAGGACGTACTAGAATTATTTTTTAATAATCCAAGCAAAATAAACCAAAATGTTTTTGAGAGTAATTGTTGTTGTTGAGCTCTTATTGAATGGCCCAGTGATATCACGGGATATCTTAATCCAATCGCTGATAGTTCTAAATATAGTTTCTTCTTCTTTGTTGGATTTTTTTTGGCTATCAACCAGGGCATGTGGCCAAGGTTTTAAGCCAATGGATCCTTTTATTCTTCAATTATATAAGGTCATAAAGTTTTTCCCCCTTAAAAAAGGTTATTTTTACTGATGATTTTTTCATCATTGATAATAAATTTGATATATTAAATTTATATTTTTGTTCTGAAAAATTTGAAGGGATTTCTATTGTTTGTGTTTTTATTCAATATTAGGAGTGAGGGAGGGAAAGGGTTGGGTGTTGCAAGGGGGGCACCGTGGGGGAAAATTTTTTTTTCTATGTAGGAGTAGGTGTGTCTCTCGGGCATTGACCCTAAGGGGGGAAAAACCCACCCCCTCCCTTTTTTCTCTTTTTGGTTTTTCCCCCACGGTTTTTTGTGGGGTTGATTTTTTTTTGTGAGTTGGAGGGGGGTCACTCCTCTGCCACAGGAGATGTATTTTTGCTTTTATAAGGACACAAAACACTGAGATCTGTTACGGACTATGCTAAGGTCCAATCCCAGTTGACCCGGCTAATTTTGTCGCCTGCTCTTGCCTGGATCCCAAGGGCCCTGGTCCCCTATTAGTTTTATTGTTTATTGGCACATTACTACAATGATTTACCCAGAATTTCATTTTTGGTTTTTTTCTAATGATTTAATGGTTTTAAAGTGAACTTAAGGAATCTAAAAAAATTTACTATTCTATCGTGGGTCTCGATGTGCAAAGTCGATGGTTTTATAAATGAAAAAAAGTTCAGAAAGAAAGTCGATGTATATTCGCAGTCCGAACTTTGTTCACATTCAGTCCCATCCCCCGCACCCACCCTCTTGTCTTGGACCCGTCGGTTTTAAAAATAAAAAAAAAAGGGAGATTTTAAAAAGGATCTCTTGAAACCTCTGGCGACCTCACCTCCGGCGCCAGGCCCTTTAGCTGAGGGAAACCCAGGTTCCATGTAAAAAAATTGGGGTTTCCCAGGGCGTATTTTTGTTTGAACCAGGACGATGGTAAGAGATCTATACCGACTTTCTCGCGAGGTCGGGAGTCTGGGGGGGCAAAGGGCCAATCCACTACCATTGGGGTTGGCTCGGGACTCGAGCCACCTTGCGGCTAGCCAGTAACGGGCCGCGTCTGATCGGGGGGGGAGGTACTCCTGACTCCCCCTCAAGAGCTCGCCGGCATTTCGGCCCCAAACACACACGCAACGGTTCTGCACAGCCCCAAATCCTTAAAACTTGTTCTCGATGCCAAACCATAAAAGATTGCCCCAAATCTATTTTAAACCCAAATCGGGCTTTTATACCTTTAGCAAAGACTGTCTTCAGCTTCCCCATTTGTTCCCCAAAATGCACTTTAAAAATTCAGTGCTTTTTGACATTTATTTTTTAAACCCCAATGGGTTTTTCCCAAATTGAGTCACTATAAAAAAGTACCCAAAATTTTGCAGAATTTTTAAATGGTTTGGGTGGTTGTCTAGAGTTACCCAGGTTTCGGTTTCCCCTAGTAAAAAGATTACCCAAACTTTTGAAGGAAAACTTAAAACCCCCTGGGGGCCCCATTTATAATATACCCAGTCCCAAGGGTGCTTTTTTGTTGAGAATTCTGCATTATTGCTGAATCCAAAATCACAATCATCACGTACAGTGAGTTTTTAAAGTTTCCGAGGAGGCGGGTAAGATGTCTTGTCATACATAAAAATAATTTTGGGTGACAAACATTTCCCTTGGGGGACCCCCCGTTTGCCGGACAAAAAGCCCCAAAAAAGTGACATTGCGGAAAAAAATTTGACAGAAAAAGTTCTTCAGAAATAAATTTTGAATAAAAAAAAAGGGGCAATTTTCCACGAAATCCGAAAGCTAAATTTTTCTGAGTGGGCCCATATCGCCAGGTCTTCGTGGCTTTTTCAAATTCTAAAATACTGAAATAAAAAAATTTTTTTTGGCAAGGGCCTCTTGATATGACTTCCAGCTTTACTACATCGAGATTTGGCGTCCCTTGGGGAAAGCCGCACTGCTCTCAACAGTAATTCGGAATTTAAAAATGCAATCTACTGTTAAAATTTCTTCCTCCCTTTGCAATTTAAACGCAATTGGGCGGTGGGAGAGGGCAAGTCGGGGTTTCCCCCCCTCCTTTAAATTTGGGGGAAATGATGGGGGCGAAGTGCATATTTTGGAAAAGTGTGATTTTTCCCAAAATTTTTTATTGTACATTTCTAGCAACTTAATCATTCATCATGTTTTAAGATGCTTCTCACTCATATCAAATCTCATGGGGGCCCGGGGATTTCCTCTACAGGCTTCTGGGGGCTCGGAAAAGCCACCCTTTTTTAGATCTTATTGTAACAAGTCTCTCCTGGGGCAAAGTGTTGGTTGCAGCTAGCCCTTCCTTGAGGGTCGGGAAAGGTGGGATGGTAATTAGCGAGCGCTTGTATGAGAGAATCCCTGCGGGCTTTAAGCAATGTCTCTGGTAAAATCAAAATTTATTGCCCTCTTCATTGATGATTGATTTTAAAGATGATTTTTTTTTTGTTTTTTTTATTGATAGTGGACCAAACCCCCGATATTTTTGTATTGCTATTGATTGTAGAGACAAGCTCCGCCAGGAGTCTCTTTTTGCTTGTCTTATTTCTCTACGAGCCCTACTCTTCTAGTTTGTAGTTTCAAATTTCTTTTGATGTTTTTTTTTAAAACCTTTGGCCCTTTTTGCTGGGACAGCGCCCGCGGCAATCTGGTGTCACCATGGAAAACCCATGCTTAAAAACTATTTTCGAAGTTTTAGGAAAAGGATAGCAATGTGCTTTATAATTAAAATTCCTGAAAAATTGTTTACTTTATCATCATGGGTTTTCCCAAAAAGTTCGAGCTTTACGCTCCTTGTGAAGGGACCCAGTCTGTGTTTTACGTTAAATTAGGCGCTGAAGGCGTTCTCACTGTGTGCATGAAATTTTCAAAATAGGAAAATGTCGCTTCCCAACGGTCGTCAATGGGGTGCCCCGGCATTGGGTGCTATTTAGAAAAGACCAGTGATAAATCAATAAGCTCAAAATTTCCTATTTTCGTCCACCCGCTGGCTAAAACCCTCATTCAGAGGACTAAATCAGACCTTAAATCAACTTAAAATACTTGCTCACCCTACACCCCCCGCAGGGAACCCCCAAAGTATGATGAGCATTAAATCGGCTAAAATTACTTTTTTTGTGGCAGACGTTCCTAAGGCAAAAGCTCTCATAGGCTATCCTGCATCAGGGGGAAAAAAAGTGAACTATACCAGTACGTGCCATTTAATTTTTTTCTTTGCATCGACAAACCCAAAGTAGAAACAATAGTCACTTCTGTAAAAGGGAGGGTTTGGTGGGGTACTGGGGACTCCGTTTTAACCCCACCCTCACGTCCTTCCGACTAAATGGTATTCCCCAGCGAAACGGCCCCCTCAGAGACGAGGGTGTTAATGCGTTTCTTGGAGAACTATAAAATCGGGGCATAGGACGAGGCTAAAATTTTAAAGGGCATTTACTTAATCTAAAACTTCGACAGTTCCATTGTATAAATGGGTGACGCGAAGATTACGTTTTATGGGGTTTTGAATTTCCTTTTCCCCCCTTTTTTTTTTTCTTTTTTTTGGGGGGGGGGTTTTCCCCCTCT
>NW_023665362.1:0-12922 GCF_015228065.2 Penaeus monodon | reverse complement strand
TTTTGACACACACCACCCCACACAAAAAAAAAAAAAAAAAAAAAAAAAATGTTTATATGTAAATATAATCATAAAACTTAATAAAGTTTAAATTTTGATTTTTTTTTATCTCTAGACAGTATTTATAAATGTATCTTTTGTACTGCGAAGTCTAAAGTTTTACATGCGTCTGTATTGTAAGCATACCAGTCACACCTTAGCAACGAATCTCAGTTTATTTAAAAGGGTTTATCAGGAATTTCTTCCTTTCATCTCAATGCGTTAAATATATTCATTTTACAGCAAGAATGAACTGTTTTGGAATGCAGGCTTTGCCCTTTTTTAAAGCTAGTAAAAGCAGAGGTGTGGGGTGTGTGTGTGGGGGGGGGGGGGAAAGGGATCAATCTGGCTTCAGGATTGAGGTTCTATTCTTTTGCAAGATTTTTGCCGATTTAATTAAAGGGTTTTTTTTTGTCAGGAAGCAGCAATTCTTCCAAAAAAAAAAAAGAGAGAAAGTATGGTTTAAAAAAAAAATCCCCGAATGTTGCTAACCCCCGATTGTATTTTTCTTTTTTCAAAAAAAACAAAGGTGAAGGTTTTTTGCCAAAAAATGAAATAAAAGAAGCCCAAAAAAATGACAAAAAGATTAAAAGTTAAGTATTTTCCCCCGGGTTTAAGAACGCGAATTTCAAATAACACTAGTGTTTGGGAGGATGTTTCTTAAAGGACCGATTGAATTGGGAGTCCCCCGGGGTGCAAGACGGCACATCCCCCGTGCACGACTCTCTAAGACTGCGGAAACGGTTTATGGAGAAGGGGCTCAAGGGCTGGGAAAAAAATACACGGAAAAAAAAAAAATAGGGCATGGGTTTCCCAAAAGGGATGTTTATTGGGCATTCAACTTTTTGTGAAGCTCGAGAACTGACCATTTTAAACCCTCCTTGAGTAACTTCATTGGGGTTTTTCTTTGAAGTAAACTTTTATTCGCAGACCCTCAGCGTGCTATGGGCTCCTCCCTAACCCCAAATTGGTGACCTTTATATAAAATAGAAAAAATTGACCCCCTCTCCCCCCCTACCTTTCAGGCCTCATTCTCGCAGGTGAATTTTTCTAGCCGCCCTTTGCTTCCCGGGAAATAGCTGCGGTTTTTGGGAAGATCGGAACCATTTCGCCCAAAAGTTCTTCAAATGTCCAAGGGTTATAAGCATTTATTTTGGGTATGGGGTTTTTAAGGCAACAGTCAAAAAAGTTTGAAAATTTGTCTTTTTTTTTAATGAGTATTGTCTCTCTGTGCCCCCCTCTTGATGTTTATCCTTTCTTTTTTTGGGTAGTAGGTATTTGGACACAATTGTACATACAAATGAATGGGTAAATATCAATTAAATCGACAGAAGTAGAAAAACATTGCAAAAAAACAGATTTGTAGTGATAAAGCCCCAAATTTTTAGTCACTGAGCCAAAGGGGGATATGTAATCCGCCTAGGAACTTGTGAATCAACTAGAATTGCAGATAAGAATTAAAGTTCTCAAAATTCTTACACTGTTAAATATTAAAACGCTTCGCACGGACAGGATTTTAACCCGGCGGAATAACCCATTTGGGTTTTAAGCCCAACTCCTTTAAACCCCTCGGGCACCCCAAGCTCATATCGTCCCAATTATATTATATATATTTTATATATATATATATATATATATATATATATATAAATTAAAAATATAATATATAAATATATAATATAATATATATATATATATATATATATATTTTTTCCCCCTTATTCTTTTTTATACCTCATTTATCATATTAACATCGGGCGTGAAATAATTTCGAATTATATCCCATCCTCTCCTTCTTCCCTTCGTTCTCTACACTGAATTTGTTTTATTAAATTTCCAAAGGGAAAACCCGAGGAACTCCCCCTCCCAAATAAAGCTTCAGTTCTGAGGTTTTGTTTTCGCCAGGGAATACTATACCCAGAGTCCATTTCAGCTCCCCCCTTCATTCCCGACGGGACGTTGGGTTTTTGGTAAGATCGGTATCACCCTTTAGAAACCGTGCTTTAATTTACCCACGGGTTGTACATACCACATTGTAGTAGGCGTAAATGAACTAATCAGCACCCCACAGGTCTTTCTTGTACGGCATCCATAATACAAGTAGGAAAGCAATCTTATCAACAAGTTTTGTTTTTTAACCCCCGGCCCCCATAACTTGACTTTTCTCCGTTTTGTTTGGTTTCTCTTCATTTGAGTCTAGAAACCCTTTGTTCCCCCCTTACCCTTCATAAAACCTCTCCTTACCCTTTCGCCCCCCTTTAAATTAAAATATGTTTTTTTTTACTTGATCATTTTTATTTTTGTTAGAATATCCACTGTGTTATAAAATATTATGAATAGACAAACAGTAAGTAGAGAATAGAAATGGAATATCATGGAACCCGTATTGGGATAAGACCTACCTTTAACTATAGAGCCAATAGAGGACTAGCAACCAGACAGGGGCATATGAATTCCAGAACATAATCCCATTTTTTGTTTATGTTTATCTTTCAGCGTTGTATTTGAACGATTTGTAAGATTTGAAGTTGTGCGGGAAAAACCCGTTCGGACACCCCAGCTGGCTATGTCAACGCCTTTTTATTTTTAGAACGTTTTTTCCATTTTTATCCTCACCAGATTTTTTTTTTATCACGTTCCATCAAATAATCATTAGTTGCGTCATATCTCGTATTATGTTTAACATCGTCTCATCACTAAAATTATTATCATAAAAATTTTCATCCCCCCCATCATTTTGTATATCATTTTCTATTATGTTATTTTATATATACAACATAAAGGGCAAAAACGAAATACATGCACACACACCACCACACACACACACACCACACACACACCACCCAAAACACACAAAAACACCACACACACACCCCACACACACCCACACACATACCCGTTGGTTTTATGTCGGTTGTGCTTATGGAGCAAGAATAAATCATAAAAATTCCAAACAAAAAAAGCTAATAAATAATTAAATATAAAAAAACTTTGCAATATCCCAGGAGCGGATTTTTTTTTTTTTTTTTTTTTTTTTTTTTTTTTTTTTTTTTGTCGCCTCATAAGACCCCTTATTTAAAAAAACCCCGAAAAGAATTTTAGGATTTGGTTTGCGGATGTGGATTAATTTGATGGGATATTTAGCAAAAAATGTTTACTATTTGAATCTGGTTTTATCAGAAATTTAGTTGAAAATCGAAGGCTTTGTTTTGAGAAAAAAAAATCAGGATTATAGCTAGGGGGGGAATAAGGGAGAGGGGGGCTTGGCAGAAAAGGAGTAAAAGGGAGAAAGAGAGAGATTTTCTTTTTTTTCAAAAAGCTTTTTTTTAATCCAAGAGAGTTGAGCGGTTGATCCAGTTAATTTTCAAAGTTTATGTTTAAACATAGATACGAGCAAAAAATAAAGAGGGAAAATTTCAAGCAAAAAAAGAAATATTTTCACTGTTTGTAAGTTAATGAAATTTTTCTCACCTGTTTCTCTTTCTCCAATGGGTGAGTGACTTTTCACAGGAGGCTATCAAGAACGCACAAACACACACACACCACACACACACACACAACAAACACACACCACACACACACACAACATCTATATATATATGTATATATATATGTATATACATAATCATCCATATATATACAAATATGTATATATATGATAAAATATATGATACAGATATAATCAAAAAACCCCGACTTTCATCACCTTTTTTCAGTAACGTTCTTATGAGGGTCGAAAAGGTAGCTCCGGTATGCATTAATTAAAAAAAAAAAAGAAAAAAATTTATATATAATATATATATATATTTAAATTTATATATATATATATATATTATTACATTATTATATTGTTTTTACCACGTACTCACTCCAAAGCATCAAACTGAAAACTAAAATTAAGTTCTGTGGGCCCACGGGGGTCAGCATAAAACCTCCCGTAAAAAAAAAAAAAAAATAAAAAATTTAAGATAAAAATGAAAATTAATTTTAATGTAATCATGATAATGAGAGTATGTTGCCCTCATTATCAAGGGAAATTTATGATAACAATTTGAAAAAAAGATGTCAAAAATAACGACATAAATGATAACGATCCCCTTGAAATTTATTGTATAATAAAGAGTCAGAACAACGAAAAGAGTTTCGGGAAAAAAAAAATTTTATATCGAGCGCGGTGTCCGAGGGGTTTAAAGGAGTTGGACTCGAAACCCAAATGGGTTTTTTCCCGCACAGGTTCGAACCTGCCCTAGCGAATCGTTTAAATTTTTAACAGCTGCAAGAAATATATGATAGCGAAAATGTTAGAAGTTAGTTTGAATTCATAATACCCCCGTGCGAAAAACAAAACAAACATTCAATAAAAAAAAGGTGAAGGATTTTTCTCACAAAAAGGAAATAAAAATAATGGCCCAAATAAATGATAAAAAGATTTAAAAAAATTCTTCTCTTTAAAAAGCAAAGTTCAAATAACACATTTTACCCTTTGGGTATCAAGATAGGCCTTAACACTACACAGTATTGGTTTCCAATGAATTTCCCTTTCTATTGCTCTGTCTATTATTGTATCAATCTACGTGTGTGTGTGTGTGTGTGTTTGTTGGTGGGTGTGTTTGTGTGTGTGATGTGGTGTGGTGGGTGTGTGTGTGTTGGTGTGTGTGTGTTGGTTTTGTGTGTGTGTTGTTTTTTGTGTGTGTGTGTGTGGGGTGCGTTGCGTGTGTGTGGTGTGTTTTACCAATTTATAAAAGAGTAAGGATGTCGTGATGATAATAAAAAAAAACAACAAGAAATAAGGGGGAAAGACGAGGTTTTTGAGAGAGCAGGGAAGATTTAAAAGAAGACAAGAAAGGCAGGTGAAGAAAGCCAAAAGAAGGTCGAAACCCAAGTCAATGTGCCCTGAGGTTAGAGCGATATAAGCGTCTGCCGCATTTTTGGACGCAGTAAAGGGAAGGGGCAAGGAGCTGCTGATTAGTTCATTGACGACCTAACCCCAAAAACCCTGGATAATTAACGCACGGTTTCTAAGGGTGCACCCATCTTCCAAAAAAAAAGAAAGGGAAAAAAAAAAAAAAAAAAAAAAAAACAAAAAAAAAAAAAAAAAAAAAAAAAAAAACGGGAAGGGGGGAACCCAAAAAAAAAAAAAAAAAAAAAAAAAAAAAAAAAAAAACAAAAAAAAAAAAAAAAAAAAAAAAAAACCCCCCTCCTTTTAAAAGGGGGGTTTTGGCCCCCCCTTTTAGGGGAAAAGGAGGAGGGGGGGGGGGCCCCTTTAAAATGATGGAGGAATCCATTTTTAAGGAACGAAGGAAAAAAAAAAAAGAAATGAAAAAAAATTTTTCAGTTAATCACCAAAAAAAGGGGGAGGGGGAGGAAAAAAACCCAATTTTTAAAATTTCGGGGGGGTTTTCCTTGCAAATGATAATACGATAAAAAAAGGGGAAAAAAAACTATATCTAAAAAAAGAGAAAAGAAACCCTTACATTTGGGCTGCGGTGTCCGAGTGGTTTAAAGGGGTGGGCTTGAAAACCCAAGGGTTTTTTCCCCCCACAGGTTCGAATCCTGTCCCTAGCGAAGCATTAAAGTTTAACAGTTTTTTAAGAAATAAAGACTGGATATGATATGATTGGGATTATGGTGAAGTTCGCCAAATTCAAAATTTATTGTATATATATATATATATATAATATATTATAATATATATATTTTTAATATATATATATTATATATATATTTTTCTCGTGACACAAAATTGGGTTTTTCACTACAAAAGTGTTTTGCAAAATAAATGTATTCTAATATCTAATATATCACAAAGATAAGGATAATCATGACAGCAAAAATGGAAGCAAAACTCTTTAAAAAATATCATTTTTTGAACTTGGCTACTGATGAGTCCATCGGAAAAACCCCTATCCAATGTAGGTTTGTAACCAGGATATTTTAAGAAATTTTTGGGGCGATTCCACCGGTCTTACCAAACAGTAGCTACTCATGTAGAAGTGATGGAAGGTATATTAAACATAAGGAGTTTTTAACGGGGAGGAAAATGAAACAGCAAAAAAGGGGGGGTTTCCTTTCCCCACCTCCTCCCTTTGATCAGAGGAAAAAAAGGGCTCGATTCAACATTTCCACAAAGATAAAAAAAATTGGGTCAGAGACGAACACCCATGGCAACCCCGAGGTTGGAAATAAATGTTTTTTGGAAGGATTTGTTTCCACACGTGTGAATTAACCACGGAAATACAAGTGAAGTTATGTTTTAAAAAGAGTTTCTGCTGCAGGAATTTCATGCTCACCTTTTTAGCCTTTTTTTGCCCCATATCCCCGCACCGAGTTCCTTCTCCGCCTTTTTCCTGGATTCACGTGTACACGGCGTGGGACCTGGCGTCCTTTAGTGATATCTACTATCTATCTGCTGTGTATGTATGTTTTATGTATGTATGTATGATTATGTATGTATGTATGTATGTATGTATGTATTAGTATGTATGTATGTAGTATGTATGTATGTATGATGATGTGTCTTATATAAAATAAAAAAATAAAAATATTATATATATTTTATTATAATTATTATATATATATTAATATACACTCTGTTTTTTTTTAAAAAAAGTGTTCTTAACCCCCCTGACGAAAATTAAAAACTGAAACAAGATAGATGTTAAGCCATTTTTATTTTTTTTTATTGCCCGCAAAACTTCATCCTTGTCTTATTTAAAAAAAAACAAAATGGGTATGTATAAAAAGTAAATATTTGTCAACATTTGTGACAATATTTGAGTAAAACTCTCTCTTATTTTTCGACAAAAAATGAATGATCATGTGCCACTTTTTGAGAGAAAAAAATGTCGAAATAATGACATAACAATTTAAACACTGAAGCTAGATGTGATTTTAAAAAGGGCAAAGACCCCCGCCCGAGCCCCAAAAAACAACGTCTCGCTGTCATGATGGGTTTTGTTGAAATCATTGAGTAAAATACTGAAATAAAGAAAAGGTGACTGTATTAGTAATACGATGCGTATAATTTTACGGACTCCCTAGTGCAAAATTATATGTCTGGGAAAAATAGAAAGTGTAACGTATCATTTATTATTGTTTATGATTATATTTTGTTTTGTTTTTTTCAGATTTTTCCCCTGAATTTTTTCCCACACCTTAATTCCCCTACTACTGGACTTAGAGTATGTGTGTGTTTTGTGGGGGGGGGGGGAGGTTTCGCGGCAAATTTGATATATTTGGATAGCGAGAGTCAGAGGAGTCCCTCGATACCAAAAATCGCCCGATCGTTGGCGGGGCGCTTTTCCCGAAAATTTCCCCCCAAAATAAATGACCCAATTTTTTACTCTAGAGCCAAGAGGGGCGTAACAACCAGACAGGAGCATATGAATTTCCCAAAAAATAACCCCCGTTTTTATTACAGACAGTTTTCTTTCAGCTCTACTTAAAAGATTCGCTACGGACAGGATCAACCTGTGCGGGAATAAACCATTTGGATTTTGAGTCCAACTCCTTAACCACTCGGACCCGTAGCTCGTTTACTAATTTTAACATCATTATCATCATCACTGTTATTATTTTTTAAAAATCATAACTACCATCCTGGTAATGATATCAATCATCCTTTTTTTTATCAACATTATTATTGTATCACCATTAATATTATGTATCATCTTATTTTTTGTATATATGTAATATATTTATATATATTATATAATATATATATATATAATAATATATATATATATATATATATGTGTGTGTTGTGTGTGTTTTTGGGTGTGTGTTTTTGTTCCCTCTTGTGTGTGTGTGTGTGTGTGTGTGTGTGTGTGTATAATTAATATAATAATAAAATTTAATATAAATATATATATATTTTTATATATGTGGTGTATATAAAAAATATATATATATAATTATATATATAATATATATTATATATGAAATTTACATATAACACAAAGTAATATACATATACACGTCAAAAAAAACCCCAAAGAACATGAAAGCACAAAAAAAAATACAAAACACCACAACACACACCACACACACACACACAACACACACACACACACACACCACCCACCACACACGCACGAACCACCACGCAGACGCCGCGCACATACAGTGATTTAGCATCTATGTAAAACGGAAAAATGTCTTTAGAGGCATAACTTTTGCAAATTTTCAAAAAAATGAGGTTTTGTTTACCACGTGTCGGTCTCCCAAAAAAGTTAAATGAACAAGACAAAAAAGTTTAAAAAATTTGGCCCCCTTTTCGCAAGCAAAAAAAAAAAAAGAAAAAAAAAAAAGGGGGAAAAAAAAAGCAAGTTCCCCCAATTTTTATTTTTTTTTTTATCAAACTTCCATTCGCACGTAACGTTTAAATGCGTTTTGGATTTTTAGTATGAAATAAAAATCGATTTTTGAGAGGCCCCTGACTTTCTAATACAGATAATTAAACCATTCTCAAGAAAATAAGTACCGAAAGCCTCATCCAAGATGATAGCGATAATAAAATAATGAAAAAACCAAAAATTTTTTAACAGTTTAAGACTTGTGACAGTTTTTTTTTGACTTTTTTTAAATCCCCGTTGTTGTTTTTTTTCGTGAACACTGTAATCACATCATAACCTCCCTCAATATATCCGCTCAAGGGGGTACCTTTAAAGTTTTCCACGCGATGAAATAACTCCAATTAAGAAAGTGTCGATCCCTTTTAGTCTGTTTCTGGGAAGGAGGGCCCCGCTCCGGGGCCCTGAGGGGGTTTTAACAATGAATTTAAAATTTTGGGTCGGAATAATATTTTTAAAATGGAATTTTGTGGGATTTTGCATTACGTGTTTTAGATGAAAAGTTTTATATTAGGACGGAAAAATGAAAATCAACATGATTTCTCACATTCTACATTTAAACCGTCTTGGTTTTATATATATATATATATATATATTAAATATATATATTTAAAATATATATATATTACATTTTATATAAATAAATTATTTTAATATATATATATATATATGTATATCTATCTATCTATCTATCTATCTTCTATCTATCTATTATCTAATTGTGGTGGTGTGTGGGGTGGTGGGGGTGTGTGTGTGTGTTGTGTGTGGTGTGTTTTGTGTGTGTGTGTGGTGGTTTTGTGGTGTGATGAGCCCTCCTATACATTTAGAAAAAGAGAAAATGTTTTTTCCCGCGCTATTACTCGAAACCCAAATAACCCCAAATTTAAAGAGCAATCCCTTAGCATATATTGCAGTGGCCTCCTCCTGCCCCCATGACACCGGCGCTTCCATTATGAGTTTCTGTGTTTCCTGATACTCTGCACTGCTGGTTCACTTTGCCCATATCGGGGGATACAGGGGAAAACTGAAAACTGTGGTGGCCCAATCTGGGGACCCCACCATGTGGGATAAGTGAGATATCGTACTGGTAATATCTTCTCTCTCTTTCTCTCTCTCGAAAATTTCTGAAAAAAGCGTTTTACAACACCCACAAAATAATATAAAATTATTAAAAATATATATTATATATAATAATATATAAATATATATAAAATATATAGTATATATAAATATAAAATATATAATATATATATATATATTTTAAAATATATATATATTATATATTATAAAGATAAAAATGCATATACAAATAAAGTCCTACAGAGGAAATGATATACTCCTTTGCGTATATAAATACCTATTAAAAGGGTTTTTGAAATGTATGCATGTTGTTGGTGTGTGTGTGTTTGTGGTGTGTGTGTGTGTGTGTGTGTGTGTGTGGGTGTGTTGTGTGTGTGGTGTGTGTGGGTGTGTGGGTGTGCTTGTGGGGGGTTAAAAAATAAATGGAGAGAAATATAGATTAAAAAAATCAATTTTCCTTTTTTAAAACTGTTTAGATCATGCAGACCAAATCTGGTTCCGGACTAAATAAAGATAAAAAAAAGGTTAAAAAGGGAATTAAAATTTTACATTGCTTAAAAATCAGATGATGCAAAAGGTGCGAGGTTATCGATCAGCCTCTGCATATAGTACCCACGTAAAAATATGCATACATATCCCTACACAACGTTTACCCCCCAACACTCCCCATCCTTCAACCCTCCAGCCTTTTTCCCTTTTACCCTTATTTCTATCACTGCCCCCTATTGCCGTAGTATGAAAGTGATACAAAAAATTTATTCATACTAGCATCTTCTTCTTTTTAACGGTAGGTTTTTGGGGTAACTACGCATACAGATAAAATACGAAGTACGTAAGTACCTCTCTACCTACTTACAATTAACATAAAAACAATATACTACATACACAAACAATTAAAAAAAACCATCCACCATACAAGCAAAGTACATACAAAAAAACAATAGAATAAATCATACATGTTTTTATTCACCCACCCTCCATGCATACAATACAAAAACCAAGCAGAAGCGGACATCCCACGTTTTTCCTTCTCATGCTTCACCCGTCAGGACCCGCGCCTAAAAAGCGAGGAGGACCCCGTTGCCCCGCCCCTTTAAATTGAAGTCTCCCCGCACTTGCTTCGGGACAAAGGGCGGAGGAGGAGGGAATTGGAATAAATTTTTGAGGGAAAGAAGAAGTTTAAAACCCCAGGGGGCCCTTTGGTAACGAGGGAGGAGTAGGGTGATTGGTGAGGAAGGTTGCGAAGGAGGGCGAGATGAGGGATGGGAGTGAAAAAATATTTATATATATATATATAATATATATATATTATATATATATATTTTTATATATATGAAAAGGAAACAACGAAAAAAAAGAAATGCAAAATATCTTCGGCTGATTATTCGTCTGAAGAGGAAAGTGAAGAGTTTGAAAGTTTCGATATTGTTATTTTTTATTATGGCTTGTTATTTTTTCATTACGTGTACACGTTTGGGGGTTTTATATATATTAATATATATATATATTAATAAATAATATAATATAATATATATAATATAACATAAAAATTAATATATATTAATAAAATATATATTATATATATTATTATATATATATAGATATACATTTACATATACATATACATACACACACACAGACACAACACAATACACACACAACACACGATATATTCATATTAATAAAATATAAAATATAAATATATATTATAATATATATATATATATATATATTATATATATATATATAAATATGTTTTTTTGGGTGTTTTTGTGTGTGTTTTGTGGGGTGTTTTTTGTGTGTTATGAATATGTAATACATACAAATATATATATTATAATATTATATATTATTATTATATATTTTATATATATATATATTATTTTGTATGATGAATAGTATAAGTTGTGTGTGTTTTGTGTTTTTGTGTGTGTGTGGTTTTAATATTATAATAATTAATTATAAATTATATATATATATATATAATATATATAATATATTATATATATATATATATTTTTATATGCTTTTTCATGATGTAATATTGTATATTTTTTAAAATATTTTATATAATATATAATTATATTATATTATATTATATATATATAATATATAATATTTATTTATTTTTTTTATTATTTATCTATTATTTATTTATATGTATTTTAAAAATATCTTTTTAATTATTTATTACCTATATGATGTATTATTTATATATAATAATAAAATTATATATTATATATATATATATATATAATATTTATATATATATATATAATATAAAATATATATATATATATAAATATATTATATATATAAAATTTATTATATATATTAAAAATACACACACACTTAGATACACAAGCTAAACCCCAACACCACGCCAAAACTTTGTTCGGGCCACGTAACGGAGGGTTCGATGAAACAATTAACCGGAATGGGATCTTTTGAGGAGATAAAGAGAGTTCCCTTTAAGAAAGTCCCAAAACACATCATCAGACGGGGCCATTGTGAAAAAAGGCAGTCCACATCAAAACTTTTTAATTCTTATCGTGCGTCGGCAAATGTCAAAATTTCTCAATTAAACCATTTAATTTTTTTATACGACCCCCCGCAGAAAGTTCCATAAAAAGGGGACAAAATCCCATCGCGCCCAAAAAGCTAATGGACAACTAAACCCAATTTTCAAACGAGATAATGGAAACTTAAAGGGGGGGAACGCTGTCTAAGATTTGGGGAAGGGCTAGATTTTCGGAAAAGAGGGGGTTTTAGGTTTCCCCAAAGATCAAGGAATTTTGGGGGCCGGATATTCCCCAGCGATGCGCTTGAGGGATATTACGAAACAAAAATGATAAACATAAAAAAAAGTAAAAGATAACATGGGGAGTACGGGTTGGGCCCCTAATTTTAGGGACGTCTTATCATGCAGAGGAAAAAGGGGGCTTGCGAAGAAATTGATTTTTAACAAGAATAACGATGTTATACCTTTTTTCTCTTTCGTAAAAAATGCAAGATTTCCCCCTTTAAGTGATGCAGCAGCCAAAGAGTGACGTCGGGGCAGACCCAAAAAAATCCTGAAACCCCAAAAATTTAAACTGTCTTTTCGTCATACTTTTAAGATTTATTTTGTTCGCAAATAAAACTAATTTGCCTTGGGTTACTAAAAAAAAAAAGAAAAGAAAAAGAAAATTTTTTCATAATCTATAAGAAATATATACAACAAGTCAGTTAGTGAATATTTTGTCCGGTTATGAATCAAAAATCATAAAGATTTTTTGATGATTTTTACTATCGAGGGAAAAATCTGCAATCAATGGTAACATTTTTGGTATTTATTTTTGATGAGGGGGTATTGACGAATTCGAAAAAAAAAACATTTTTTTTTTTGGGGGGGGGGGGAAAAAAAAAAAAAAAAAAAAAAAAATTTTAAAATTTTTTAAAATTTATTTTTT
>NW_023665361.1:2500-12923 GCF_015228065.2 Penaeus monodon | reverse complement strand
GGGGGGTGTGTGTTTTTTGTGTGGGTGTGGGGTTTTTTGTGGGGTGTGTGGGGGTTTTTTTGTTGTGTGTGTGTGTGTGTGTGTGTGTGGGTGGTGTGTGGTGGGGGGGGTTGTGGGGGTGGTTTGGGTGGTGGGGTGTAGATAGTAGGAGATATAGGTTTTAAATTAAAAATATATATAGGTGGAAATAAAATACTATTATTATTTATATTTTATATATATATTATATATCATACCCCGCATGTTGTGTAACCCCCCGTAACATATGGCAGGGGCTGAGTTTAATCCCCCAGGTTTTCCGGAACAAAAAAGGGTTTTCACCCACCCCCATGCCCACTGGGCCCCGTCCCCGTCAGAATTTTCCCCTTGGGGGGAAAATTTTAACCCTTTTAAAGTAAACATCTTGGGTACGAAAGAAAAAATCAAAAAGGCAAACCAAAAGTAAATAACATAAAAGTAAAGTGTGCGTTTGGGAAATGAAGACAAAAAATAGATGAAAGAAAGGTCACCCCCCTTCCCATGGGTCACCTTCCCCGAGGTATCCAGCCTCCAAGACGAGGACACCCGGAACCCCTTTGGGCGATTGTTTCGGCCGCGGAACCCCCGCGACCCCCTGCCCCCACTCCACCACCCTTCTTCACGGGTTTCGCTATCCTTTGGGGGAAAAGGAAAAAGTTTTGAATCCGCCGGGAAGTTTTGGGTATCGAATCACGTGCGGACGAGACTTTCCTCTTGCCGGGGATGTGCTCATTCTTGATTTCCCCATGTCGCTTGAAGGGGTTAATCCTCATAATCCCGGGCTTTAATTGTTCGGGGCTTCGGAGTAATTTAAGATGAGGGAAGATTAGCTAAAAAGCAAAATAACTTTGGGTGTGATGCATGATGAAACGCAGCGAGCAGTGAAGGAAAATTTTATATTATAAGTAAAATGAGAGTACACTTTCAAAAAGCGTTTCTGGAATGTTTTTTTCTCTCTCCCCTATTTTCTATTTCAATTTTTTTTCCTCTATTTTTCTCTATATCTTTGCTCTCTGTTCTTCTTTTCTGAGTGGGGGAATCCTTACTGTCACGTCTCCACTTTGCAGGGGGACAAAACGGCGGCGTCGCTATATATTGTGTGGTGTGTGTGTGTGGTACTATATTGGGTGTGTATTTATATGAGTGTGTGGTGTGTGTGGTGTGTTGTGTACTTAAATGTGTGGGTGGTGGGGTGGTGGTGTGTGTGTGGGGTGTGTGTGTAGTTATGTAATTTTATATATTATATTAAAATATATAAAAATATATAATATATATAAAATTTTACGTTTTCCCAGTAAGATGGTTTCCCGTGCATGTTGTTAATACAAAGGGCTACACAGCTCCCCGTGCGATATTCTCCAAGCTTCGCAAGAACTTACCTGCAGTGGTTTTCCGGTCCCGGGTGGCTGATGTTTAAAAGCTGGAAAAAGTGAAAAAAATCCCAAAAGCAGAAAATGTGTAGGTATGTATTTGCTTGTGGTGTGAATTTGTTAAAATAACCTTAAATTTGCTTTCTAAATGATTTTTGGGTTATCGGGGAAAACTGGAAACCCATAAAAAGCGAAATATTTAAAAATAAAATTAATTTTTAGTTTCAATCCCGGTAAAAAAATATATGGGAATGCCCAAAAAAGTAGAGTTTTCCTTTTACGAAACGATATAGCCAGTATAAAACATATCGTTATTTTTTTCTGCCTAAAAATAAAGACTTATATAAAGCATTTGATATTATGGGAATTGTTTTAAAAATAATATAAATATATATTATATAGATGAATTTTTATTTATTATATAATATATATATATATATAATATATATTTTAAATTTTGCACCTGTGTAAAATAATATATATTAAAATTTTTATATATAATAAGTATATTATTTTTTATGTTTTATATTTTTTTTTATTTTTTTAATATATTTTTAAAAAAATTTATAAATCTGGGTGTGGTAGTTTGGATTACAAAAAAAATTTTATAACGAGGACTATCTTGGGGGTAGTGTTTGTGGAAAGTGGAAGGCCCCCCTCAAATGTTATGCCTAGGGATCCTTGAACAAAGTGTAGCTTCCTGAGATTTCAACTGCTTTCTAGACACTTCTCACCAATGATTCTCAACAAAAAAGTAAAAAAATCATACCACATCGCTCCGCGCGGGGTCAAACAAGGGCGCGATCTCAGTGGGTAACCAAGCTGACAACGTAAACTGCTACTGGAAAGAACAAAAACCTCCACTGAGAAACACCTGAAACTGAGAACTTGGAACGTTAGCGAAATTAAAGGATTGGGAAACTCAAAAACTTGTAATGTAAGGGATAGATAATAAACATCCAAATCCTAGGCATCTGTGAAACCAAATAGAAATGATAAACAATGAAAAGTTTTAAACAGACATCAAGTCAGTGTTGTCTCGGGAAAGAGGCATGTACCTCAGCCACGGAATCGCTATGATATTCCCAAAGAACATTCTAATGCTTTAATAGGCTGCTCCCCGGTGAATATAGATTATGAAAGTCAGAAATTCAAGCTAACCCACAACATCAGTATAATCCAATGTTACGCACCTTGCAAGCGAGGAAGGAGATAGAAAGTTTTTTTGATAGTTCAGGCCTATGAGCGACTAATGCCAAACTTTTTTTTTCGCCCCCCCCCAACTAGAACTCCTGTACTGCTTGTATAGAAAATATGGAATTTGAACACACTGGCTATACCAAACACCTTGATCAACACCATCCAAGATACACTGTATTACTGGACACCAGCAGACAGAAAAGTGCAGGCAAATAGACTACGATCATGATGAATCAACAATGGAAAGGTTGCCATCAAAAACACAAGACCGGAGCTGATGCACAGCCCCGATCACCAATTCTTTAACAATAGAATCTTAAGATTAGGCCACCGATGAAAACCTGGCCATAAAACACTGGAAAACAAACACAATTCGCAGTCAACAAACCGATCGAGGGCCTGAAATGTGAAGGTGAGAAAGCACCTTATGAATTATGAAATGAATTATGAAATAAAGTAAAGAAATGTTACACCGCACGTAAAGATATCGTCAGTAAAAAAAAAAAAAACGGGATATCTCATGAAAACACTTGAAAGAAATTGTAACTAGACAGACAACTCAAAATCCAAAGAATTAAAAATAATGAAAAATTACCGAAAGCAGAATTGAGATACAAAGAATGATGAGTAAAGACAGAAGAGAAAAATATAAAACGAACAATGTCAAAAGATCGAGGATAACCAATAAATAATCCACCAAAGACTTATATCAAGGGTTAAGAAAACTCACCAAGAAATTCAAACCTACAAGTGATCCCTGTAAGAGCGAAAGTGGAAACAGTCCTACGTGATGACGATAAAGCCAGACATATGTTTTTTTTTTTTTTTTTTTATTTTTTTGTTTTTTTTTTTTTTTTTTTTTTTTTTTTTTTTCTCGGAAGAATATGGCTGCAAACTTTCATGAGGAAAGCACACAACCAATGCCAGAACAACATTGTAAAAAGCATAAAAAGAATCACCTCCAACAAATGAATCACCACCAAATGCCATAGTTTAGAAATGCCATAAAGGATCTGAAAGTGACGGAGAGAGCGCAGGAATTGACGAAGTAAACCCATTGAACTGGTGAAAATGTAATCTTTTTTTCAGAAACTTTGTACAAAATTATTACTAATATATATTATCTATATATATATATATAATATATCATATATATATATATATACTGTTATGTGTGTGTGTGTGTGTGTGTGTGTGTGTGTGTGTGTGTGTGTATGTGTGTGCGTGTGTATGCATGCATGTGTGTGTGTGTGCATGCATGTGTGTGTGTGTGTGTGTGTGTATGTGTGTGTGTGCTGCAGATAATAAAAAACATATAACATATACATGTATGTATGTTATGTTACATATATATGAAATAGTCATTTCCTTCTGCCCCTACTTTCGACGCGTCCGGAATTTGGCCAGCTGCGCTACATGAAAATAGTACTAATATTTTATATTGTTAAATTTTAATCTTTGATTACAATTAGTCAGACCTGTAAATTACTGAAAGACGATTATGAAAATCTATGACACAGAAATGGTATTTGTGTCAAATATTAAAATTGGCAACAAATGATCATGTGGAGCATTAGGCATCGCTCAAGTCTGTAGAATTGGTTGTAACCTTCAACTACCACCCCCTCTTTGGAATTTGACCTTCCCTCCATGCCCCCCTTTGCATCTGAAAATAAAATTCCCTTCTGATTTTAAGAAAATTACAAATATGTGTTAGGCTTGTTAATGAGTATGGAATTACAGCCTTATAATTAAACTTTCCATTATTGACCATGCTCTCGTTAAGGGAAATACAAAGATTCGAAAAATTACTGAAGCCCACTAGGGGGCTTAAGGGGGGAGAACCACTTCTCTAGAGGTATGGGACCTCTTGCCCTCTTCACAAACGAGCAATTGTTTTTTTCCATGACAACAACCATCAAATATTTGTAAAATATTCTTTTGCTAGTTTGTGTGTGCTTGTGTGTGTGTGTGTGTGTGTGTTGTGTGTGATTGTGTGTGTGTGTGTGTGTGTGTGTGTTGTGTGTGTGTGTGTGTGTGTGGTGTGTGTGTGGTGGTGTGTGTGTGTTTAAAAAGGATTTGTTTTTTTTTCATAAACATATCTCTCAACTTTGATAACGCCACCCCCTTCATTTCCTATGAGATATGGCCATTTACTCAACTATGTCCTCACCGGCCATATCCTGTTAGCCATGGGCCACAAACAATCCCTGTTCACCCCCCAGCGTCCCATAAAACAACCCGCCAATACAAGTAGATTATCTACAAGTGTAGTTAGGTATTTATAGTGTCAGGCTTTAGAGGCTGTAACAAACAATCATCACATACAAAGTAAAAATAACCAGATCATATTTGAGTAAACTAATGGCTCAAATAAGGTTTACTCCAGTCTACTCAAGCCCTACGTAGTAAGAAATGGTAAAGCTGTCGTCTGCTGTCCATAAAAAAGTGGGGTGTACCTGCACTTATGCATCTGTCAGATTTAATGTCTATTATAGACAGATTTCATATACTTAAGTAAAAAATTTTTGTGAATATTTCCTATGCAAAAGTTTGTAGCAGTGCCCTTTTCCAAAAACAAAACACATTACGCCATTTCCCAAAGGGTCTGGCACAGGAACGCCAGGACGAGAACAGCTAAAACCAGCATCTCGTCGCCAGAGGATCTCGAAAAAGCAGCAGCGACGGTGACTGCCCACCATATAAGGGCGACCGTTCGGGCGTAGGTCGAGACAAACGTCGGAAACTTGTTATGGACAGTCATGCATGTATGCACAGCCCCCAACACACACACACACACCACACACACACATAGTATGTATTATAAAAATAAAATAAAAGATGTGTATATATAATATATATAAAAATTTTCCCAGACATACACACACACGCACACACACATATATTTTTTAAATATATATTGTTGGTGGTGTGGGGTTTGGTATCATCTAAATTTTTATATAATATATATATATAATATATATTTTAAAATTTATATATAAAAAATTTAGATGGTATATTTATATATTAAATTTATATATTATATATAAAATATATATAATAATATATATAAAAAATACATTTTATAAAATTTTAAATTATTATATATATATGATATTTATATATAATATATAATTATATATATAGTTAGAAGAAACAAACTCACAAACACACACAACACATAATATATATATTATATATGTGGTGTGGTGTGTGTGTATGTCTGGAATTTTTATATATTTTTAATACCATCTTTTATTTTTTTAATATATCAAAATTGTTGTGTGTGTGTGGTTGTGTGTTTTGTGTGTGCGGTGCATCACCCCATGACTGTCCATAGACAAGTGTTCCCCGACGTTTGCCCAACCTACGCCCGAAGGGGGTCGCCACTTTATGGTTTTCCAGTCAAACCGTCGCTGTGTTATTCGAGATCCTCTGGCGCGAGATGCTGGGCAGCTGTTCTCGGTCCTGGCGTTCCTGTGCCCAGATTTTTGGTAACGGGGGCCCGTAAGTGTTTTTTTTTGGAAAATGGGTCAACTGCTACAAACTTTTGCATGGGAAATTTAAATATACACAAATATATTTATTAAGTATATGAAATCTGCAAATTAGACATAAAAATATACAGTGCAAAGTGCGGTACACCCCATTTTTGGGAAGCAGGGGGGACAGCTTACTTTTTTGTATGTGGGGTTTTGAGTAGACTGGAGAAAACCCTTTATTTGACCCTTTATTTTACCAAATATGATAGGGGATTTTACTTTTTTTATGATTGTTTTTCAGCCTCTAAAGACAGACACATAATCCCTAACTACATTTGTGAAAACTACTTTGTATTGGGGGTGTTTTATGGGACGCGGGGGTGACAGGGATGTTTTTTGCCATGGCTAACGGGATATGGCCGGTGAGGACTTTGTATAAAGTAAAGGCCATATCTAATGGGAAATGAGGGGGTGGCGTACAAGTTGAGAATATGTTACAACCTTTTTAAACACACACAACACACACACAACACCCCCAAACACCACACAAAACACACACACACACACAACACACACACACAAAAATACACACACACACACACACACACACACAACAAGCACACACCAAAAACAGCAAAAAAAATATTTAACAAATATTTGATGGTGTTGGTCATGGAAAAAAAACAATTGCTCGTTTGTGAAGAGGGCAAAGAGGTTCCATACATCTAGAGAAGTGGTTTTCCCCCCTTAAGCCCCCTAGGGGGCTTCAGTATTTTTCGAATTTTGTTTTTCCCTTAACGAGGAGGGGGACATAATGGAAAGTTTAATTAAAATGCCAGTAATCATACTCATTAACAAGCCTAACAACATTTTTTGTAATTTTTTAAAAATCGGGAAGGGAATTTATTTGCAGAGAAAAAGGGGGAGGGAGGGAAGGTAAATTTCCAAAAGGGGGGGGTGGTAGTTGAAAGGTTACGAACCACTTATTACAGACTGAAGCGATGCCTAATGCTCCAATGATCATTTTTTGGCCCAAAATATTTAATATTTGACAAAAATAACATTTTGTGCATAGTTTTTCATAATCGTTTTTCATAATTTACAGGTCAACTAATTGAATCAAAGTTTTAAAATTTAACAATATAAAATATAGTAACTATTTTATTAGCGCACCCTTTGGGCCCAAAAATTCCCTGAACCGAGCGAAAGGTGGGGGAAAGAAGGAAATGATTTTTCAATATATGTCATATACTACAACAGTATAGTTAATGTATGTGTTTATCTGCAGCACACCACACAACACACCACCACACACACACAACAGCATGCACACACACAACATGCATGCTACACACGCACACACATACACACACCACACCACACAAACCAACCCCCACACACACACATATATATATTATATATATATTTATATTAATATAAAAATATTTTAATATATATATATTAGTATATAATTGTACAAAGTTTCGAAAAAAAGATTACTTTTTCACCAGAAAGGTTACTTCGTAAATTCCTGCGCTCCCCCGTCCTTCAGACCCTTATGGCTTTTCTAAATAGGCTTTTTGGTTTGGTGTTTTCATTTTTTGAGGTGATTTTTTTTTATTTTTTTACAATGTTTTTCTGCATGGTTGTTGTGCTTTCTCATAAAGTTTGGAGCAATATTCCTTCCACTATGTCTGACTTTTCGTCATCACGTAGGACTTTTTCCCTTTTCCTCTTAAAGGGAACTTGTGGGTTTTGAATTTTCTTGGTGATTTTTCTTACCCCTTGATATAAGTCTTTGGTGGAATTTTTTATTGTTATCTTCGTTTTTTTGACATTGTTCGTTTATATTTTTCTCCGTCTTTACTCATCTTTCTTTATCTCAACATTTGCTTCGGTTTTTTTATTATTAATTCCTTGGCTTGAGTTGTCTTTTTATTTCAATTTTCTTTCAGTTTTTCATAATATCCCTTTTTTTTTTTTTTACTGACGATATCTTTACGGTGCGTGTAACTTTTCTTTACCTTTATTTATAATTTCTTCATAATTATAAGGGCTTTTCACCTTACTTTTCAGGACCTCGAAGGGTTTTTGACTGCAAATTTGTTTTTGTTTTCCGTGTTTTATGGCCGGTTTCATCGGTGGTCTAATTTAAGACTTTGTTAAAATTGGTGATCGCTGTTGCAACAGCTCCGGGGTTTTTGTGTTTTGAGGCCCTTTTCCTTTGTTGATTATCTGATGTAGTCTTTTGCCTGCTATTTTTCTTGTCTGCGGGTTGTAAAAAGTATACAGGTATTTTGGGGAGGGGTTTTGATCAAGGTGTTGTTATACCCAGTCGGTTTTCCCAAAATTCCATTTTTTCCTATAAAGCAAGTACAGGATTTTCTATTTGCTAAGTTGGCATAAAGTCGTCATAGGATAAAACTATAAAAAAACTTTTTATCTCTCATCGCTTTCAAAGGGCGTAACATGGATTATACTGTGTTGTGGGGTTAGCTTTAATTGCTTTCATAATTCATAATTCACGGGGGGCAGCCCTTTTAAAACATTTGCATGTTTTTTGGGAAGAACATAGCGATTCCGTGGCGTAGGGACAGCCTCTTTTCCCGAGAAAAAAACACTGACTTGAGTCTGTTTAAAACTTTCATAGCATTCTAGTTTGGGTTTTACAGATTCCCGGATTGGATGTTTTATTTATCTACCCTTTCATTTCAAAGGTTTTTAGTTACCCAATCCCTTTTAAATTTTGCTAACTTCCCAAATTCCAGTTTCAAGGTTTCCAGTTTGGGGGTTTTTGGCTTTCCAGTAGCAGTTATCGTTGTCAGCTTTTTTACCCATGAGATGCGCGCCCTTTTTGACCCCCGCGACGGGCATGTGGTATGATTTTTTTTTTTTGTGAGAATCATTTGGGGAGAAGGTTGCCCCGGGAAAACAGGTTTAAATCCTCAAGGGGCACACTTTGTTCAAGGACACCTAGGCAAAAATTGAGTGGCCTTCCCCGTTTCCCCAAAAAACTACCCAACCAAGATAGTGCCTCGTTTTGAATGTTTTTTGGGAATTCCAAGACATACACACACACGCAGATTTTTATATAATATATATAAACATAATATATATATATATATAATATATATATAATAAAAATACAAAATATACAAATAATATTATAATATATATATTATATATATATAATATATTATATATATATATCACATGTATGTGCACATATATATATATATATATATATATATAATATAATATATATAATATAAATATTTATAAAATATAATATATATTATATATATATTAAAATAAACACAATATGCACATTATATACATATATGCATTTATAAAGCTTATATGGTTAGGCCCGAAAAAAAAATAGAGATATGTTTTTTTATCTGGCTATATCGTTTCTGTACAAAAGGAAAACTCTACTATTTTGGCCCTTCCCAGTATATTTTACTCAGGATCTGAAACTAGAAATTAGATTTTATTATTAATGGATTTTGCATTTTTTGGATTTCCAGTTTTCCCGAAATCCACAAACATGGTAGTAAGCAAATTTAATGGATTATTTAGACAAATTTAACACACAAGCAAATACATACGCTACAATATATTTTGAAATTTTTAAAGTTTTCACTTTTTTTCCCGCTCTTAACATCAGCCACCCGGGGGCACGAGGAAAAACCCGGTGCAGGTAAGTTCTTGCGAAGGGGCTTGGAGAAATCGCATGTGAGCTGGTATGCCCTTTTTATGTAACAAAAGCATGGAACCAACTTACTGGGTAAAAGTATAAATTTTTATATATAATATTATATATATTATATAAGATATATATATAATAATTAAAAATTCTCCACACACACACACACAACACACACCCCACACCCCACACACCACACATATTATGTACACCACACACACACACCACACACACTCATATAATATACACACACAAATATAGTACACACACACCACCAACCCCACATATATATAGCGGACGCCGCTCGATTGGTACCCCGCAAGTGGAGAGCGTGAAATAAGGATTGACCACTCAGAGAGAGAAAAAAACAAGAGAGACAGAGAGATATGAGAGAAAAAGAGGAAAAGAAAAAATAATGAAAAAGAGAAATAGCGAAGGGGAGAGAAAAAACATTTACAGCAACGCTTTTTGTAAGTGTACATCTCATGGTTACTTATAATATGAAATATATCCTTCACTGCTCGCTGCGCTTCATCATGCATCATCAGCCCAAAGTTTTGGTTTTCATTTTGCAGTAAGTTTCGCTCGACATTTAAAATTACTCCGAAGCCCCAAGCAATTAAAGCCCGGGATTATGAGGAGTT
>NW_023665360.1:0-12923 GCF_015228065.2 Penaeus monodon | reverse complement strand
ACACTGGAAACACTGACATTCCGTTTACAGAATACTGGAAACACTGACATTCCGCTTTCACAACATGGAAACACTGACATTCCCCTTTTAGAACACTGGAAACATTGACATTCCACTTTCAGAACATTGGAAACACTGACATTTCTTTTTTATTTTGCTCAAAACCGTATCATCCCACTATTTACAGTGTTATGCTTTTCATTCGTTTTCCTACATTCGTTTTAGTCTGTCCCTTTTCCACCTCTCCGCAGTACTACATCTCACAACACTACTCACTCTTCTACACGTCCCCGCCCTTCTGCTTCTCCCATTTTACAGACCGTTTGAATACTCTGTTCAATCAGCGAAATGGGATAGATTTTCGTGATCCCTCTACAGCCTTTATTCTGACAACACTATCCTCTTCCAGCAATGCCTCCAAAAACAAGTAGGCAAAATTTCCTACCGCAGCCACCCATTCCTGCCTAGCCTCGTCCCTCCCTCAATACTTAAACCGGATCTATCTTCATCGACAAACTGCCCTGTTTACGACAAGGATAGGTCAGATTGTGGAGGAGATTTTTTCGCCTGCCTCGTGAACTATGAAGCAGTGCTACACCATTCCCCCTAGAGGCCGTCGAAAGACCTTCCTCTTGCCAAGATTACTTTTCGCTGACACGACCTCCCCTTTATTATTTATATTGGCGGAGAAGCCCTCCCTGTCCGACCATTTTAACCTCCCCACATGAATGCTCGAGTTGTTGGCGTCTAGGCTACCCTGCCAAACACTGTCGCTCCACAGCCCGATGCCCTATGTGTCCCCAATCTGGTCATAATCGATGAAACTGTTTCGCACAATCACGCAATGTGGTCAATTTTGGTGGCTCCCATCATGCATTTTATAGGGGCTGCCCTGCCTACAAGTTTGAGTCTGAGGTGGCATTCTCAGATTCAATATTAGCCTCACTTTTCGTGAGGCCACACAGGAAGCACACAGACAAGGTTTTCTCTTAATCCTTACTCCAGTACTATCCTTTCCTCTGCCCCTCCCCCTCCCTCCCAAAATTTTCTACATCTCCCCAGCATCTCTTCCTCATCCTACATTTACCCCCTCCCTCTCTCAATCAAATTATTTTGCCATTATAAATCCAGACACTCCAATCTCTACTTCTACCTACCCATCCTCCTCCTCGCTCAACTCATCGCACAAGACAAGCTAAATATTCCATCCCATCTTCTCCTACCGCATCCTCTCCTCCGTTAACCTCTCCCTCCGCCCTGCAAACGTCTGTCCTCTCTTCTCCCCTAAGAAAATTTTTATTTATTTTTTGAAAAATTCTGCCGCGTCAACATCTAAGATAGCAGCGGATACGAAATATACTGGTGGGGAGGCCGGGCTCCCGCATGGCATAGCCCGGGCGAGGCTAAGCTTGCATATCGGACTTATCTTACTGGTAGGGTGGGGCTTAGTAAGGCGATGTTGTGGATTTACAGAACGGTAAATGGTCAAAATAAATAAATATACCAGACGTCAATAGTCACACAGTATTATGGTAAAGTATTGTGGCAGAAAGGGGTGAATACGGGTGAACGATGAGGATAAGTGGATAGAAGAATGGATGAAGAAGAGATGGAAAAATAAAGGGGGGAAAGAAAAGAACATGAAAAATTTAGTTGAGGAAGGGATGAGATCCAAGTGGATCTGCATGGGACTCAGTGTCCGAGCAAGAAAATTTTGTTTTCTCTGACCTCCCAAAAAAAACCAACTCCCTTTTAAAAACACTCTCGCAGACATTCAAATCATGACCCATGATTATATGTTTACTTTCATCCTGCAATCTCTCTGCTCCCTTTCTCTCTCAACCCAAAGTAATTACCGATATCCATCATCATCCTACATTGTTCCCCGATTTGATGAAATGTGATTGAGGAATGAAGAGTAAATTGTATGAGGAAAAAATGCAAAATAGCCATTGAAACAATAAAACGGGTAATAAGGGAGAAATACGTGTCGAAGAAGTAGGTGAGAATAACCCCGGGGATAAGAAAAAAGGAAACGGGTAGGAGAAGTATCAGGAAGAACGTCAGGAGGGGAAGGATCTGGAAAAGGACACTGTAACAGAAGGGAATCACGTAAGCATCTAGGAGGGACCGGCAAGGAGGGGGGAGTGCACGTGGAGAAGGGGAGGATGGGAGAGAGTGGGAGAAAGAGTGGCATGGGGGGGCATGAGGATGAGGATGGATGTGGCAGTTAATTTTGAATGTAGAGGGAATGGGAGTAGTGAGTTTGGTGAATGAGTCATATTTAGAAGTTTTGGATTTCCTGAAGAGTTTCTGGAGGGGTGATGTCAAAGAAACAAGGGTTTCCTTATGAGGAGGAAAAGAGGAGGCAGATGCCGAGAAGCAGAGGAATCAGTAAGTGTAACAGAGGTTGGGGTTTGATAATCTCGTGTGTAAGCGCTGTTTCACGCGCTTAGGTTATTCGTGGCAATTCAAGGTGACTGATACCACTGCGTCGTACTCGCTTCACTTTTATTGGAATGCGGTCAAACCTATAATCAGTACAATATCAACCATAAATCAATACAATAATAATCACAGCACTGTCGCAATTCGATTCTAGTTTACTTACGAGTTTATACCAATACTTATATATTGCAACTACTACTACCGATTGTAAATGAGGAGTTGTAAGCATCAGGGAAGGGGTAGGGGACTGGAGTAAACTGGATTTAGAATGGCAAAAGAATTTGACTGGGAAAGAGGAGTTGAGGTAGGAGATGGGGGAGGTGCTGAAACATCTTGGAAAGAAGAGAAAGGAGAAGAGCAAAGAACAGCATCGGTAGAGGTAGCAAGAGAAAAAACCCATCACTAATTGCTTTTGGAAAACATTGTTGGAAGAAGGTAATATCAGAATAATGGGCTGTAAGGGGAATCACAAAGAATCGATCCCACATGGCTGGGCTAAAAAAAAATACTCAAAGCGTTTGCAGAGGTGGTTGAAGTAGTTGAAGGAAGAGGACGGGAAGAAGAGGGCTGAAATAAAGAAGAGAGATGGAGTGGACGATACAAGAGATGCAGTGGAGGATGGTAAGAGAGATAAAAGGATGTATTCTGAAGGTTGAGTAATGACCTGGGTGGATGATTCAGAATGGATCTAGTTGTCAACAAGCATTGAGGAGGGGATAGTAGTAGCAGTGGTCAGAGGCGAGATCAAAGGAAGAGGCAGGGGTCAGTCAAATTCAGATAGGCAAGTTGAAGAAGGGCAAATATCAGTGCCCTAATAAGGTCATAAAATCTTTTGGGCATGGTGAACATCAAATGTGTGGGGAAGAGAAACAGTCTACCTTTCAGGGTCCCCATGAGGGGACCCTGATGATTAAGGGAATACCCTGCCCATTGGTCCCCAAGGCCTTTCAGGACTGATACAAAGTAAGCCTTTCATCCTTTCAGCATGGCTCCAACACCTTTGAAAGTGGACAAAAGGGATTTGAGAAGAGAAGGAAAAGGAGAGGGGGAGAAGATAAGAATGCAAAGTTGGTTGAGCCAAGGGCTAAGGCCCAAAGATGGGGCAATCCCCAACATTCAGTCTCAGTCTGTCTCCTTTGCCTCCACGATAACAATGGGATTGTGGAGTGGAGTTGTTTTCTTGATTATAAATAATATTCTTTTAATATTTTTAGTAAAAAAACAATGAATAAAAATGAATACTTTATGGGCAAACTTTTATCTTTATAGAAAAATGTATGAATAAAAATTATCTGTTTCCCCAAAAAGAGACATTTAATTAAGGCATTCTGATGGTATATTGTCATCAGAAAATAAATGAAGGTAAAACAGCAAAAATCGTCAGTTACATCTGCTTGTGAAGGTATTCATTCTTGTTCTTGTTTTTTGCATATATAAAATTGGCATCCATCTTCTGTTTCTTTTGTTCAGATTTGAAGGGATCATGCATAACTGCACCAGTCTTTTTAAGCCAAGTCATGTCTAGTTCAAAACAACTTGCTAAGTTTAAAAGGGGGTTTATTGAGGTTTATGGAATTTCTTATAGCAGTGCACAGCCATTTAAACAACATTCTTTTACTGAAGACAGAGACAAATAATTTTGATAAGTAAATGATAAGTATTCAGAGAAAACATGACTATAATATGAAATGGCCTTGGGAAGCATTTTACTTGAGGAAATTACAGAGCTGTATAGCATTTTACTTGAGGAAATTACAGAGCTGTATAGTGATGAAAATTTATTTAGTGAAGAAAGAAAAAAAAAGTTCTATTATTCTACAGCACAAAAGATAGTGTGACAAAAAATTTAATACACCTAGAAGTATATAATGGACCCTATAATCATAAAAAAGTACTCTCAGTACATAAATTAGGTACTGACATTTAACAATATAATTTAGCAAATCACAATCTACTCTTTGCATCACAGATAAGATCATTCTACTGAATAATTCATTCCACTTTATCACACACACACACACCTTTACTTTCTAATATATTATTTTTCTAAAATGCACAAAGCTATCTTTACCTACGAAAACCTTATTCAAAATTTTATTCTACAAACATCATGGTTCATTCACTTGCATTCTTTCCCTGAAATGCAGTACTTCCTTGCTATTACACTTCAAGATACTGGAAGAATCTCTGATACTCACATAATCAGAAAAAATGGGACATTCTTTTATTAATATTATATATTTCCTTGACCTTTTTTGCCTCTTATGAAAATTGGACTAATGGGCAGTGGTGATTGTCATTCTCTTCATTACTATTTTATAAAAAAAAAAAAAAAAAACAAGAAAAGAAAAGCTGTATGAAATTATAAATGCATCTATCTGGACTTCCAAATCAGATGTTTTTTTGGCTTGTATTCAACATATATAGACAAAAAGATGATTTAGCAAAAATTTAGAAAAGATTGAAAAGCAATTATTTAGATGGTCTACTTGCTCTACAAGGTCATTCACTACTTCCTTGCCAAATTACCTTCTTAAGAGAAGAATCTTCAAGTTCACACATAAAAAGTAGCAAACTCTTGGCTGAACACAAACCCTAATCATGGCTATTTGCTGAGGTAAAGCAGACTTGCTGTGTACATCACACTAGTTATGATACACAAATATAATGCAGAAAAGCACAACAGTGATTTTAATACTTTCAATTTAAAACATGTTTTGTACTTGTGAAAAAGTGCTTTGGTTAAAGTGGATTTTTTTAATATGATAGAATTTAACAAAAGTAAAAATTTTGCACAAGGCATCCATACTTTGACATGACACCAAAATACTCAGATAATATGAATGGACCAGTCTCTTTACAGAAGTGGCAGGAGACTTGTTGGTTAGTTGTTCCTGTTCCTTATTTCAAACTAAATTTAGTTACTCCCTTTGAAGACCAACATAATCATGAACGAATGCAGGCAGTTTGTTACAGATTGGAACTAGACAAATGTTAATCTCACATCTTGGACTAAATGGAAAGGCAAATAAGACAAAATAGATGTTAAATATTGGATTCCCTGATGTAGTCATTAGCACTGTTCTTATCAACAACAGTGTCACTATGCTCATATTTTTTAACTTTACAAGATATAAAACTAATAAAGGATTACATTCAAAAGGATACATTATAAAAAATAAAAGAGCAAACTAGTAAATGTCATGCCCAAATTTACCCAACTGCGCAGGTTATGTACTGAAGCCTTTAGATTTTGTGAGTTTTGTTTACATACAGATGGCTCCATGTGTGCTCAACTCCCAAGGACTCTATCATTTGGGCCCCTTGTGACCATCCCTGATTTCCCATTCCTGAATTTGTGGGAAAATGTTTTTTTTCTTTATAATACTATTAATATTGACATTGTTATCACTCTTACTGATATTAGCTTATTAAACTGTTATTAAAATATTAATAAAAATCAAAGACAATAGAAATGAAGCTTTAAAAAAAATTAAGGAAAAAGGTAAGCAGGTGGGGATAGGTAAGACTAATAGCTGACTCATTGGTGACTAAGCACTTCTAGACCCACCTATGTGTAAAGAAAATAGATTAACTTTTATTACAGAGGGCATGGCAATGCAGTCTTGCTACCCGCACTAATTGGGTTAACAACAAAAACTGATAAATAATAACAAAATACAAAGAAATGATAGTGGAAACACTCAGGAGAAATCTACAAAGTGAATCAAAAACCAAAACTAATATTCAAAATATAGATAAAGAAGACAAAGAAAAAAAATTACACATCATACTGTTATCATTATGCTAATAACTTTATACAAATAAATAACCTAAAATTTAAATTTCATCTGTAATTATTAATACAAACTAATACAAAACTAATCATAGCTATCTTCAAAACTCTGTAATTACAAAAATAGCAATATGAAATGGTTTAAAAACAGAGAAAGCTGCCTCTTGAAAAATCCAACCATAGCATACACAATACATGTAAATTTTGTTTTTAAAAGGGTATTTGGACAAAAAATCTCTTTTTAAAGACTGTATTTTATCATTAAAAATACTTTCAATATATTTATTTTATGAACATGTGTGTGTATATGTATATATATATATATATATAAAATATATATATATTATATATTATATATATATATATATATATATATATATATATATAAAATTTTATATAATATATATATATATAATATATATATTATATATATATATATATATATATATATATATATATATATATATATATATATTATATATAAAATTATATATAATATATATATACATTAACACCCCACATGTCATAAAATAAATATATTGAAAGTATTTTTTAATGATAAAATACAGTCTTTAAAAGAGATTTTATTTGTCAAATACCCTTTTAAAACAGAATTACATGTATTTTGTTTTTGCTAATGGTTGGATTTTCAAGAGGCAGCTTTTTCTGTTTTTATAACCCCTTTCATATTGCTATTTTTGTAATTACAGAGTTTTGAAGATAGCTATGATTAGTTTGATTAGTTGTATTAATAATTACGATGTAATTAATTTAGGTTATTTATTTGTATAAAAGTTATTAGCATAATTTATAACAGTATGATGTGTAATTTTTTTCTTTGTCTTCTTTATCTATATTTGAATATTTTGTTTAGGTTTTGATTCACTTTGGGAGATTTCTCGCGAGTGTTTCCACTATCATTTCTTTGTATTTTGTTATTATTTATCAGTTTTTGTTGTTAACCCAATTAGTGGGGGGTAGCAAGGGCTGCATTGCCATGCCCTCTGTAATAAAAGTAATCTATTTTCTTTTCACATAGGTGGCTCTAGAAGTGCTTAGTCACCAATGAGTCAGCTATTAGTTTACCTATCTCACCTGCTTACCTTTTTCCTTAATTTTTTGAAAGCTTCATTTCTATTGTCTTTGATGTTATTAATATTTAATAACAGTTAATAAGCATAATATCAGTAAGAGTGATAACAATGTCAATATTAATAGTATTATAAGAAAAAACACATTTCCACAAAATTCAAGGAATGGGGAAATCAGGCATGGTCACAAGGGCCAAAATGATAGAGTCCTTGGTAGTTGAGCACACATGGAGCCATCTGTATGTAACAAAAACTCACAAAAATCTAAAGGCTTCAGTACATAAAACCTGCAGCGTTGGGTAAATATTGACATGACATATTACTAGTTGCTCTTTATTTTTATAATGTATCCTTTTGAATGTAATCCTTTATTAGTTTTATATCTGTAAAGTTAAAAATATGAGCATAGTGACACTGTTGTTGATAAGAACAGTGCTAATGACTACATCAGGGAATCCAATATTTAACATCTATTTTGTCTTATTTGCCTTTCCATTTAGTCCAAGATGTGAGATTAACATTTGTCTAGTTCCAATCTGAAACAAACTGCCTGCATTTCGTTCATGATTATGTTGGTCTTCAAAGGGGAGTAACTAAATTTAGTTTGAAATAAAGGAACAGGAACAACTAACCAACAAGTCTCCTGCCACTTCTGTAAAGAGGACTGGTCATTCATATTATCTGAGTATTTTGGTGTCATGTCAAAGTATGGATGCCTGTGCATAATTTTACTTTTGTTAAATTCTATCATATTAAAAAAATCCACTTTAACCAAAGCACTTTTTCACAAGTACAAAACATGTTTTAAATTGAAAGTATTAAAATCACTGTTGTGCTTTTCTGCATTATATTTGTGTATCATAAACTAGTGTGATGTACACAGCAAGTTGCTTTACCTCAGCAAATAGCCATGATTAGAGTTTTGTGTTCAGCCAAGAGTTTGCTACTTTTATGTGGTGAACTTGAAGATTCTTCTCTTAAGAAGGTAATTTGGCAAGGAAGTAGTGAATGACCTTGTAGAGCAAGTAGACCATCTAAATAATTGCTTTTCAATCTTTTCTAATTCTGCTAAATCATCTTTTTGTCTATATAGTGAATACAAGCCAAAAAAAAACATCTGATTGGAAGTCCAGATAGATGCATTTATAATTTCATACAGCTTTTCTTTCTTGTTTTTTTTTTTTTTTTATAAAATAGTAATGAAGAGAATGACAATCACCACTGCCATTAGTCCAATTTTCATAAGAGGCAAAAAAGGTCAAGGAAAATATATAATATTAATAAAAGAATGTCCCATTTTTTCTGATTATGTGAGTATCAGAGATTCTTCAGTATCTTGAAGTGTAATAGCAAGGAAGTACTGCATTTCAGGGAAAGAATGCAAGTGAATGAACCATGATGTTTGTAGAATGAAATTTGAATAAGGTTTCGTAGGTAAAGATAGCTTTGTGCATTTTAGAAAAAATAATATTAGAAAGTAAAGGTGTGTGTGTGTGTGATAAAGTGGAATGAATTATTCAGTAGAATGATCTTATCTGTGATGCAAAAGAGTAGATTGTGATTTGCTAAATTATATTGTTAAATGTCAGTACCTAATTTATGTACTGAGAGTACTGTTATGATTATATGTCCATTATATACTTCTAGGTGTATTAAATATTTGTCACACTATCTTTTGTGCTGTAGAATAATAGAACTTTTATTTTCTTTCTTCACTAAATAAAGTTCATCACTATACAGCTCTGTTTAAATTTCCTCAAGTTAAAATGCTTCCCAAGGCCATTTCATATTATAGTCATGTTTTCTCTGAATACTTATCATTTACTTATCAAAATTATTTTTCTCTGTCTTCAGTAAAAGAATGTTGTTTAAAATGGCTGTGCACTGCTATAAGAAATTCCATAAACCTCAATAAAGCCCTTTTAAACTTAGCAAGTTGTTTTGAACTAGACATGACTTGGCTTAAAAAGACTGGTGCAGTTATGCATGATCCCTTCAAATCTGAACAAAAGAAACAGAAGATGGATGCCAATTTTATATATGCAAAAAACAAGAACAAGAATGAATACCTTCACAAGCAGATGTAACTGACGATTTTGCTGTTTTACCTTCATTTATTTTCTGATGACAATATACCATCAGAATGCCTTAATTAAATGTCTCTTTTTGGGAAGCAGATAATTTTTATTCATACATTTTTCTATAAAGATAAAAGTTTGCCCATAAAGTATTCATTTTTATTCATTGTTTTTACTAAAAATATAAAAGAATATTATTTATAATCAAGAAAAACAACTCCACTCCACAATCCCATTGTTATCGTGGAGGCAAAGGAGACAGACTGAGACTGAATGTTGGGATTGCCCCATCTTTGGGCCTTAGCCCTTGGCTCAACCAACTTTGCATTCTTATCTTCTCCCCCTCTCCTTTTCTTCTTCTCAAATCCCTTTGTCCACTTTCAAAGGTGTTGGAGCCATGCTGAAAGGATGAAAGGCTTACTTTGTATCAGTCCTGAAAGGCCTTGGGGACCAATGGGCAGGGTATTCCCTTAATCATCAGGGTCCCCTCATGGGGACCCTGAAAGGTAGACTGTTTCTCTTCCCCACACATTTGGTGTTCACCATGCCCAAAAAGATTTTATGACCTTATTAGGGGCACTGATTTGCCCTTCTTCAACTTGCCTATCTGAATTGACTGACCCCTGCCTCTTCCTTGATCTCGCCTCTGACCACTGCTACTACTATCCCCTCCTCAATGCTTGTTGACAACTAGATCCATTCTGAATCATCCACCCAGGTCATTACTCAACCTTCAGAATACATCCTTTTATCTCTCTTACCATCCTCCACTGCATCTCTTGTATCGTCCACTCCATCTCTCTTCTTTATTTCAGCCCTCTTCTTCCCGTCCTCTTCCTCAACTACTTCAACCACCTCTGCAAACGCTTTGAGTATTTTTTTTAGCCCAGCCATGTGGGATCGATTCTTTGTGATTCCCCTTACGCCCATTATTCTGATATTACCTTCTTCCAACAATGTTTCCAAAAGCAATTAGTGATGGGTTTTTCTCTTGCTACTCTACCGATGCTGTTCTTTGCTCTTCTCCTTTCTCTTCTTTCCAAGATGTTTCAGCACCTCCCCATCTCCTACCTCAACTCCTCTTTCCCAGTCAAATCTTTTGCCATTCTAAATCCAGTTACTCCAGTCTCTACCACTTCCCTGAGCTTACAACTCCTCAATTTACAATCGGTAGTATGTAGTTGCAATATTATAAGTATTGGTATAAACTCGTAAGTAAATGCGACAGTGACTGTGAATTATTATTGTATTGATTTATGGTTGATATTGTACTGATTACAGGTTTGACCGCATTCCAATAAAAGTGAAGCGAGTACGACGCAGTGGTATCAGTCACCTTGAATTGCACGAATAATCTAAGCGCGTGAAACAGCGCTTACACACGAGATTATCAAAACCCCAACCTCTTTTTACACTTACTGATTTCTCTGCTCTCGGGCATCTGCCTCCTCTTTTCCCCCTCATAAGGAAACCCTTGTTTCTTTGACATCACCCCTCCAGAAACTCTTCAAAAAATCCAAAACTTCCTAAATATGATCATTCCCCAAAAACTCACTACTCCCATTCCCTCTACATTCAAATTAACTGCCACATCCATCCTCATCTCATGTCCCCCATGCCACTCTTTCTCCACTCTTCCATCTCCCCTTCTCCACGTGCAACTCCCCCCTCCTTGCCGGTCCCTCCTAGAGCTTAGTGATTCCTTCTGTTACAAGTGTCCTTTTCCAGATCCTTCCCCCCCTGACGTTCTTTTCCCGATACTTCTCCTACCCGTTTCCCTTTTTTATCCCCGGGGTATTCTCACCATACTTCTTCGACACGTATTTCTCCCCTTATTACCCGTTTATTGTTTCAATGGCTATTTTTCAGTTTTTCCTCATACAATATTACTCTTCATTCCTCAATCACAAATTTTATCAAATCGGTGGGGAACAATAGTAGGATGATGATGGATATCGGTAATTACTTTGGGTTGAGAGAGAATGGGAGCAGAGAGATTGCAGGATGAATGTAAAAAATATAATCATGGGTCATGATTTGAATGTCTGCGAGAGTGTTTTAAAAGGGAGTTGGTTGGGGAGGTCAGAAAAAAACAAAATTTTCTTGCTCGGACACTGAGGTCCCATGCAGATTTACACTTGGATCTCATCCCTTGCCTCAACTAATTTTGCATGTTTTTCTTTCCCCCCCTTTTTTTTTCCAAACTCTTCTTTATCCATTCTTCTATCCAAATTATCCTCATCGTTCACCCGTATTCACCCCTTTCTGCCACAATTTCTTTACCATAATACTTGTGTGACTATTGACGTCTGGTATATTATTTATTTTGACCATTTACCGTTCTGTAAATCCACAAACATCGCCTTACTAAGCCCCACCTACCCGTAAGATAAGTCCGATATGCGAAGCTTAGCCTCGCCCGGGCTATGCCATGCGGGGGGCCCGGCCTCCCTACCCGTATATTTTGTATCCGCTGCTATCTTAGATGTTGACGCGGCAGAAATTTTTTCAAATAAATAAATAATAATTTTCTTAGGGGGAGAAAGAGGGACAGGGCGTTTGCAGGGCGGAGGGAGAGGTTAACGGAGGAGAGGATGCGGTAGGAGAAGATGGGATGGAATATTTAGCTTGTCTTGTGCGATGAGTTGAGCGAGGAGGAGGATGGGGAGGTAGAAGTAGAGATTGGAGTGTCTGGATTTATAATGGCAAAAAAAATTTGATTGAGAGAGGGAGGGGTAAATGTAGGAGAGGAAGAGAGCTGGGGAGAGTAGAAAATTTTGGAGGGAGGGGGAGGGGCAGAGGAAAGGATAGTACTGGAGTAAGGATTTAAAAGAAAACCTTGTCTGTGTGCTTCCTGTGTGGCCTCACGAAAAGTGAGGCTAATATTGAATCTGAGAATTGCAAACCTCAGACTCAAACTTGTAGGCAGGCAGCCCCCATAAAATGCATTATGGGAGCCCCCAAAATTGACACATTGCGTGATTGTGCGAAACAGGTTTCATCGATTATGACCAGATTGGGGACACATAGGGCATCGGGCTGTGGGGCGACAGTGTTTGGCAGGGTAGCTAGACGCCAACAACTCGATCATTCATGTGGGGAGGTTAAAATGGTCGGACAGGGATGGCTTCTCCGCCAATATAAATAATAAAGGGGAGGTCGTGTCAGCGAAAAGTAATCTTGGCAAGAGGAAGGTCTTTCGACGGCCTCTAGGGGGAATGGTGTAGCACTGCTTCATAGTTCACGAGGAGGGGGAAAAAATCTCCTCCACAATCTGACCATCCTTGTCGAAAACAGGGCAGTTTGTCGATGAAGATAGACCGGTTTAAGTATTGAGGGGGGGACGAGGCTAGGCAGGAATGGGTGGCTGCGGTTTGGAAATTTTGCCTACTTTTTTTTTGGAGGCATTGCTGGAAGAGGGATAGTGTTGTCAGAATAAAGGGCTGTAGAGGGGATCACGAAAATCTACCCATTCGTGATTTAAAGAGTATCCAAGGTCTGTAAAAAGGG
>NW_023665359.1:7500-12925 GCF_015228065.2 Penaeus monodon | reverse complement strand
CACACACACACACACACACACACACACACACACACACACAACACACACCACACACACACACATTCATATACATATGTGTATATATGCACATATATATGTATGATATACATGTGTGTGTGTTATATATATATATATATATATATATATATATATATATATATATATATATATATATGTATGTATATATATATATATATATATATATATATATATAATATATTGTGTGTGTGTGTGTGTGTGTGTGTGTGGTGTGTGTGTGTGTGTGTGTGTTGTGTGTGTGTGTGTGTGTTTGTGTATGTGTATCAATATATATATATATATAATATATATATATATATATATATATATATATATATATATATATATATTATATATATACATATATATATACATACATATAATTTATATATATTATATGTGCCTATATATATATATATATAAATATATATATATATATATATATATATATATATATATATATATGTGTGTGTGTGTGTGTGTGTGTGTGTGTGTGTGTGTGTGTGTGTGTGTGTGTGTGTTTGTGTGTGTGTGTGTTTGTGTGTGTGTGTGTGTGTGTGTGTGTGTGTGTGTGTGTGTTTGTGTTGTTTGTGTGTGTGTGTGTGTGTGTGTGTGTGTGTGTGTGTGTGTGTGTGTGTGTGTGTGTGTGTGTGTGTGTGTGTATCATGTATATATATATATATATATATATATATATATATATATATATATATATATATATATATATATATATATATATGTATATATATACATATATATAACATATATATATATATATATATATATATATATATATATATATAATAATATATATAAGAGAGTGAGAGAGAGAGAGAGAGAAATAGATAGATAGATAGATATACATATATGTCTATGTCTATATAAATACGTATATATATATTTAGATAGATAGACATATAGATATACATATATAGATATATATGCATATATGCGTTTACACACATTGTACGCGCGAGAATATGACTGTTGATTTGCATGTGTGTATGCCTTTCCCTGTCTCAATTTATGGCTACGATACCTAATCCATCAAGCTCCCAATAAGGATAGATACATCCAATATGGATAAAGGTGTTAAGCGAGGGGAGAGATGGAGGAAATGAGGGCGAATTGAGGGAGAAGGGGGAAGGCAAGGGGAGAAGAGGGAAGGGTCGGAGGTCGATTATGTTAATGCGTCGCCGGCACTAACACGCAGCTGAGCGCACCACTTAAGCGTAAAGAAAATATTATCTCGGACGAAAAGCGAGAAATTTCTGTCCCTCGAAGACGCTATTGCTCCTCGCACTAACACTGAGTTGATCATATCTTCGTCTGAGAAGGAAGAACCAGGTTCATCGCTTCGCATATTTTCTCTCAAGACGAAAGTTATTATTCCCTCCGAGCGGTCATTTTGTTCCATCACGGCTGCTTAGGCATACACCGAATAGGCGGCTCACCAAATTGCCCAATTTCTTCCCTAAATTGCATTCCAAACGGCGGTTGTAAAAATGTCAATAATGCCACTTATCTACTGCCCCGCCCCTTTTTCTTAGTTACTCCATAGTGAATATGCTATTGTTTTTTTATGAAACTAGTTGTTGTGACATCCTTACTTTTTTATTTATTTTTCATCCGAATTCCTTATCTCAAACAGTGAGAAGGATATATTTGGCATTTTGAAAGGCACTGTATGATTATCAAGTCAGTAATGTATAACATACGTAGCCCATAATCTGGCTTAAGGAGCTCCGCCCCCTTCTAAAGGCAAAACCACTCACCGCAAAGAACACATTTGATCCCTTAGCCAATCACAACCGAGAGAATAGTTGTCAGTCGACAACACCGTTTTGTATTTGACGTAGTTTTTATTCAATATAGGTTGTATATGTAAACAAAAATCGCACTCCCATGACAAATTGTCCATATCTAATTAGCTACTTTAGTCTCTTTTGAGTGTTAATGCACATATTCTCAGCGATATAAACATGGACTTAAAGGTAGTAGGCACCCTAGTGTTCAACGGTAAGCGAGGGAAGCAAGACATATGATGCTGCAGATCAGTCGACAAATTGGGCGGTGTTCGGAAAGCGGCAATCGTGTCCCGCAGTGATCACCGCACATCTCACGCCCACAACAGTATTACAGTTTTCATTATTGTTTACCGACGCCATTAAGAGAAATAAACATGGTCATTATTCATTTATTCGAGTGAGAGAAAGGCTGAAGGACGCTCGCCAGTGCTCGAGTACCCGAGACCCGGAACTCAACCCTTCAGGCGGTCGTCGTCGGAAAAGACCAAGCTCAAGTGCCACTCCAGGGGCCCCTCTCGACGATGACGACGATGGACCTGATGTCGAGTGACGCGCCCCTCAAGATGCTCTCCATGACAACGGGCGGCCTCAGCAAAGAAACCACGACCCTGCTTGAGGAGCGGACACCCACCACTCCGAAGGACTCTGGAGAGCGTTCCTGCAAGGTCTCACCACGCCCCCCGCGCCCACCACGCCCAGAATGGACATCATAGGTAGGGTGATGCGAATGGTATCTCTTCACTTTATAATCTACAAAAAGAATATATAATTTATTTAGAGACTATTAGATCATATAACTTCCTGTACAAATATTATTATCCGTGTTTATTACGTTTATTTTTAGATGCATATCTTGTAGTTTAAAGAAAACTAATGAGATATTTATTTAATGCTCCCTCTTATCAATTAGTAGGAGAAATTGTCACAATCAAGATATTAACCATATGATTATTAATTGTGCTATTATTAACACACCTAAGAATATCCAGAGGAGTATATTCAAAGGTTAGAAAGGGAAAATAAACCACTTACCCAAAAGTAGAACAGAGCACAACATTCAGAACTTCGATAATCGAGTTCCAACCACCTCCCAAAATCTCAAACATCCAGAGAATGTCCAGTCTCATTCATAAAAGAAACCTACTATATAGGCCTACATACCACCTCTTCTCCTTTTCCCTCTCTCTCCCTCTCCCACCCCCGATTCCCTCCCCCCCCATTTACCATCAAACCTAACGCCCTCCCCCCCAACCCTACTCCCTTTAAGACACCCCGGCATCTGCCATTGTGGTACATTGGTGGTTGTAAATAGGCTTATGTGGGTGACTGTGCGTAGGCGTGGGTGGTCGGAGGTCGGTTTTGGGTTGTGTGTGGGTGTTAGGATGGTGAGTTGTTGCGGCTAGAGAGTCACTAGGGAGGGAGGGGAATTGTAAGTTGATATGGGCGTGATAAGCGAGCACCCACGTTAATGATAATAATCTGAATTATAAGCACTCGAAATAACACGAGCAGTTTTCATAGTAATTGTAATAATGGCGTTAAAAACAGTGATAAGTATGGTCGAAGAAATGATAAATAGGACTTCTGTGCCAGTCTGTTGCTCATATATACTGCTGTCATTATTAATAGATGAAGTAACTGTTGTACTGTTGTTATGCTATGTTTTTTCTATTATTAGTATTATTGCCGCTGCATGATAATTATTATTATCATTATTACAATTACTATTGTTAATAATGGTAATCTTTAGCTATCGCTATTATTATTACTAATAGTATTATCATTTTTATCATATTTTGTTATTATTATTATAAAATTATGATAAATGTTATTGTTACTGATATCATCATCATTATCATCATTACTGTTATCGGTATTAGAACTAGTAGTAGTTGTAGTAGTTTATCATCATCATCTTCATCATCATCATTATCATGTCATCATCATAGTAATAATAACAATGATTATAAGATTATTATTATTATTGTTATTAATGTTATTGTCATAATTGTCAATAGTATTATCATTATTATTATTGTTTTTATTATCATCATTATCATATCATCATCATCATCATCAAAATCATTATTATTATCATACTGACAATAGAAATTATATTATCATTATTATTGTTGTTGTTGCTGTCATTAATAATTTGATTATTGTTATCATCATTAGTAGTAGTAGTATCATTATCATTATGATTATCATAATTATTGTTAGCATTATTATCCTCATTAGTGTAATTAATATAATAATACTAACAATAATATAATAATAATAATTATTATTATTATTATTATTATTATTATTATTATTATCATTATTATTATTATCATTACTATTACTATCATAATTGTTATAATTATTATCATCATTATTATCATTGTTATTGTCATTATATTGGTAGTAGCATTGTCATTATCATTATTACTGTCATGTTACTATTATTATAATTATATTATTGCTACTGTTGTTTTACTGCTACAGATGTTACTGTTATCATTATCTTTATTATTATCATTACTATGATTAATCTATAATAATCATTATATTTCTAGTTTGTTAGGATTATCATTGTATTTTATTATTGTTCTTGATGCCGTAATTATTACTGTGTACAATTCATATCAAGTTTTTTTTTTTTTTTGTTTTTTTTGTTATTTTTCCTGTTCATATCAAGTTAGTATACTGATTTGCATTCTTTGATAACTCTCACACATGACACATTTGTCAATGCGTCAACGAATATACTACCAGCACAGTCACTTCCCACAGACTCTACACTGAAATATGATACGTAAGTCTTCAATATTTACTATTATTTTATCATTACACACTCGTTTGTGTATTAATCAAACAAGTAACTCTTGTCCCCCCTTCCCCACTACCTCTCAAAGATCGACCAGGTTCACCAGAGTCCCCAGGAGGAAGAGGGAGGATATCCCCAGGAGGGGGATTAACACTAGGGCTTCCCGTCGCCTCCCCCGTCGATGACTGCAGTGTGTGAAGCGCATGGTAAGTTGAGCGGGTGTTTGATTTATGTATTGGCCTTTTTGATGATGATTATCGTTATCGCACGGCACAGATATAGGCACGTGAACATTACGGGCAATCACACACACACACACACACACACACACACACACACACACACACACACACACACACACACACACACACACACACACACACTATTTCCTTTTATAGTTTTATTATTACTTGACAACCTACAATTATGTCAACATTAGCGAAGTTGTAAAGCTTAAGAAATGCAAAGCTGACAGAGAAGAGTGGATTTAAGCAACTGAATATTTGTGCATATATATATATATGTGTGTGTGTGTGTGTGTGTATATATATATATATATATATATATATATATATATATATATATATATATATATATATATATATATATGATGGATGTATGTATGTTAGTATAAAATATATAGAATATATATATATTATATATATATATTTTTTATATTACATGATAAAATATATATATATAGAATAATATAAATAATTAGATATATAAAAATAATTTTGTATGTATAATATATTTATTTATATTTTTTTTTATTTTCTTTCTTTCT
>NW_023665359.1:2500-5000 GCF_015228065.2 Penaeus monodon | reverse complement strand
GGGAAGTGACTGTGCTGGTAAGTATATTCGTTGACGCATTGACAAAATGTGTCATGTGTGAGAGTTATCAAAGAATGCAAATCATTTATACTAACTTGATATGAATTGTAACAGTAATAATTACGGCATCAAGAACAATAATAAAATACAATGATAATCCTAACAAAACTAGAAAAATAATGATTTATAGATTAATCATAGTAATGATAATAATAAAGATAATGATAACAGTAACATCTGTTTGCAGTAAAACAACAGTAGCAATAATAATAATTATAATAATAGTAACAATGACAGTAATAATGATAATGACAAAGCTACTACCAAATATAATGACAATAACAATGATAATAATGATGATAATAATTATAACAATTATAATAGTAATAGTAATAAAAATAATAACAATAACAATTTTAAAAATGATAATGAATTATACGAATATTAATAATTATAAGAATATTAAAAATTATACTAATGATAACAATAACAACAACAGCAATAAAATAATAAATAATAATAATAAAAAATAATAATAATAATAATAATAATAATGATAATAATAATAATGATCATAATAATAATAATAATAATAATAATAATAATAATTATTATTATTATATTTTGTTAGTATTATTATATTTAAATTTCACTAATGAGGATAATAATGCTAAAAATGATTATGATAATCATAATGACAATGATAATACTACTACTAATGATGATACAATAATCAAATTATTAATGACAGCAACAACAACAATAATAATGATAATATAATTTCTATTGTCAGTATGATAAAAATAATGATTTGATGATGATGATGATGATATGATAATGATGATAATAATAACAATAAAATAATGATAATACTATTGACAATTAGACAATAACATTAATAACAATAATAATAATAATCTTATAATCATTGTTATTATTACTATGATGATGACATGATAATGATGATGATGAAGATGATGATGATAAAATACTACAACTACTACTAGTTCTAATACCCATAACAGTAATGATGATAATGATGATGATATCAGTAACAATACATTTATCATAATTTTAATAATAATAATAACAAAATAATGATAATAATGATAATACTATTAGTAATAATAATAGCGATAGCTAAAGATTACCATTATTAACAATAGTTTAAATTTTAAAAATGATAATAATAATTATCATGCAGCGGCAATAATACTAATAATAGAAAAAACATAGCATAACAACAGTACAACGTTTCTTCATCTATTAATAATGACAGCAGTATATATGAGCCACAGACTGGCACAGAAGTCCTAAATTTTTCATTTCTTCGACCATACTTATCACTGTTTTAACGCCATTATTACAATTACTATGAAAACTGCTCGTGTTATTTTGAGTGCTTATAATTCAGATTTTTATCATTAACGTGGGTGTCGCTTATCACGCCCATATCAAAATTACAATTCCCCTCCCTCCCTAGTGACTCTCTAGCCGCACAACTCACCATCCTAACACCCACACACAACCCAAAACCCACCTCCGACCACCCCGCCTACGCACAGTCACCCACATAAGCCTATTTACAACCACCAATGTACCACAATGGCAGATTTCCGGGGTGTCTTAAAGGGAGTAGGGTTGGGGGGAGGGGCGTTAGGTTTTATGGTAAATGGGGGGGGAGGGAAACGGGGGGTGGAGAGGGAGAGAGAGGGAAAAGGAGAAGAGGTGGTATGTAGGCTATATAGTAGGTTTCTTTTTTGAATGAGACTGGACATTCTCTGGATGTTTGAGATTTTGGAGGTGGTTGGGGAAATCGATTATCGAAGTTCTGAATGTTGTGCTCTGTTCTACTTTTGGGTAAGTGGTTTATTTTCCCTTTCTAACCTTTGAATATACTCCTCTGGATATCTTAGGTGTGTTAATAATAGCACAATTAATAATCATAGGTTAATATCTTGATTGTGACAATTTCTCCTACTAATTGATAAGAGGGGAGCATTAAAAAAATATCTCATTAGTTTTCTTTAAACTACAAGATATGCATCTAAAAATAAACGTAATAAACACGGATAATAATATTTGTACAGGGAAGTTATATGATCTAATAGTCTCTAAATAAATTATATATTCTTTTGTTTGATTATAAAGTGAAGAGATACCATTCGCATCACCCTAACCATGATGTCCATTCTGGGCGTGGTGGGCGGGGGGCGTGGGTGAGACCCTTGCAGGAACGCTCTCCAGAGTCCTTCGGGGGTGGTGGGTTCCGCTCCTCAAGCAGGGTCGTGGTTTCTTTGCTGAGGCCGCCGTTGTCATGGAGAGCATCTTGAGGGGCGCGTCAAATCGACATCAGGTCCATCGTCGTCATCGTCGAGAGGGGCCCCCGGAGTGGCACTTTAGCTTGGTCTTTTCCGACGACGACCGCCTGAAGGGTTGAGTTCCGGGTCTCGGGTACTCGAGCCTGGCGAGCGTCTTCGCCTTTCTCTCACTCGAATAA
>NW_023665358.1:42500-46492 GCF_015228065.2 Penaeus monodon | reverse complement strand
GTTGTGTGTTGGGGTGTGTGTGTTTTTTTTTTTTTATAAAATTTTTTATTTTAAATATTTTTTAAAATTTTATAAAAAAATATAATATTTTTTTTATTTTTAAATATATAAAAAAAAAAAAAAAAAAAAAAAAAAAAAAAAAAAAAAAAAAAAAAAAAAGGGGTTTTTTTTTTTTTTTTTTTTTTTTTTTTTTTTTTTTTTTTTTTTTTTTTTTTTTTTTTGGTTTGTGTGGGGGGGGGGGGGGGGTTTTTTTTTTTTTTTTTTTTTTTTTTTTTTTTTTTTTTTTTTGTGTTTTGTTTTTTTGGGTTTAAAAAAAAAACCCCCCCCCCCCCCCCCCCAAAAAAACCCCCCCCTTTTTTACCCCCCCTTAAATATGATATAATTTTGTTATTATAAATTAACCTAACAAAACACACACACAACCAAACCGGGCCACCCAACCAACACCCCAAAGCCAAATTTTACACCAAAAGGCAAAACCCCAAAAACCCAAAAAACAATATTAACCAAATCCCTTAAATAGCATCCCTTACTGTGTAAATAAAGTGTGGGAAAAGGGGGGATTTCCGAATTCCCTAAAAACAACCAATCTCGAGCCCGCTTCAATCTTTTCCCCAAACCCAAACACCACCCAAAAACCCAAAAACCCCAACCCAAAAAACCCCCAAACAAATAAAAGGCAACCCCTTAAAAATTTACTTTCACTTACCCCGGTGCAAAGGAGCTGGATTTTGATATTTCAAAAAAACTAAAAGCCCTTCACCACAAACCAAAAAAAAACAAAACACCAAAACCCCCAAAACCCACTAGGGCTTTCCTAAATTTTTCTTTTTTTTTTTTTTTTTGTAAAATTCATTTTCAAAAAATGGATTTTTTGCAATTCTTTAAAGGTTTTTTGTTGAACAAATTTACCCTTACCCAAATTTTAATTTTAAAAAAAACAAAAATTTTAATTCCTAACCTTTTTTTTTAATTTTTATGAAATTTTTTTTTTTGTTTTTTTTTTTTTTGTGGTTGTTTTTGTGTTTTATTTTTTGATTATTTTATTATTTTTTATTTTTTTTTTATTATATTTTTATTTTTAATTATTATTTTTTAACTAATTTTATTTATTATTTTAATTTTTTAAACAAAAATAATTAAAATATTAAAAATTTAAAAAATAAAATAGTGGTTGTTTTTGTTGGTTTTTAAAATTAAAAATTATTTTAAATAAATAATAAAAATAAAAATTTTAAAAATTAATATTAAAAATTATTATTATTTTATTATTATTATTACATTTTTAAATTTATATTATATTATTATATTATCATTTTATTATGTTTTTATTTTTATTATTTTATAATAATATAATAAAATAATATTATTTTTAAATTATTTTATATCCTATTTTTATTATAATAAAAATTATTATTATTATTATTATTATTATTTTTTTTTTAGTTTCAATCAAATAAACACCATCATAAATATTTTTAATTTAAAAGAAATATTACCATTTTACGGTTTATTATCAAAAAACATTTCATTATTTTTTTGTATTTAATTTTGTTTTTTTTTATATATAAATAACTAATAACCATCCCCCCTAAATTATTTTTATTATTAAAAATACTTTCATTTAGTGCAAAATAAAACCCGAATCCCCAACCACACCCCCCGGGGAGTTTGACCACCCCCGATGCCCCTGGCACGGCCCCAAAGTTTTATGGGGGCCAAGAAATTTATGTATTTTATTTTTTTCATTTAAGGGTTTTTTTTTTTTTATCAAAGGGGGGGTTTTTAATTAAAATTTTTAAAATTTTTTTTTATTCCTATTTCATGTAAAATCAAAAAATTGATTTACCCCCAAACTTTACGTTGTTCCACTAACCTATCATCGACAACGTTTTAAAATTTTTATTTTTTATCATTTTTATTGTTTTTTTATTTTTTATAATATTTATTATTAAATTATTTTAAAAAATTATTTTTTTAAAAATCAGTTATTATATATTATTAGTATATTTATTATTATTGTATGTTATTATAAAATAAAATTTTTGTATTAAAAACTTAATCATTATTTTTTTATTTTTTTTCTTTATTTTTAATAATTTTTTTCCCCAAAATTTTATTGATTAATTTTTGCTAAAGGGGGGATCCGGGGACGAACCCCCCCCCAAAGGGAAGATAATTCCTCGTATTAAAAGAAAGGGGTCAGAATTTTGGGGAACCACCAAAAAATTTTTGCTAAATGGTTTTTTGGGGGGAGTGGGGGACAAACCCCGCCCCCCATCCCCAAAAATTTTCGTACGTTTGTAAAAAAGAAAAACTTTCGCCAGAAAATTTTGATTAGGCTGTTTTTTTTATTTTGGGTCTTTAATTCTTTATGGCTTTTATTCCAAAGGGGGTCCAGTTTTGAAGGATCAAATTTTCACAAAATCTGAGTTCGGGGTTCATCCCGGGGCCCTTTTTTTAAGGTTTTACCTTGTCTAAACCGCGGTGGCAAGGAGAGCACCGGCCAAACCCGGGAAATGAGTAGGCGATCACCGGCGGGGCCGGGCAAACCACCTTAAATTGCCAAACGGGGGAAACCACCCCAAATGCCCTTTGGGCCCCGGGACCTTAAAAAAAAAAATGATATATAAAAACAACAAAAACAATTTAAATCAAAATCATAAAATTTTGCGTTTTTCGCATTAACAAAAAAAATTATATTCCATTATCATAAATTTTATCTTATAATTTACTTTATTTTTATTATCCTTTTTTTCATTATATTTCTTTAATTATCTTACTTACCCTTGATCTTATTTATTTTATTTACGTTAATTTTTCATTATCTTTTTATGTTTATTATCATTATATATTATTATTTTTTTATTATTTTATTTTTATTATTATTTTATTATATTATTAATTATTTTTATTATATTATTATTGTTTTTATTTTTATTATTTTTTTATTTATTATTATTATTTTATTTTATTATTATTATTATTTTTTTATTATATTTTTTTTATTTTTATTATATTATTATTATTATTATTTATTATTATTATTATTATTATTATTATTTTTTTCGCTATTTTCATTGATATCATTGATTTACTATTTTTCCCTTTTTTGTATAATTATTTTTTTTCTTTATTTTATTTTTATATCTATTCTCATTCTTATTTTTATTTTCTTTTAAAACCTTTTTATATTCTTATTCATGATCTTGTTCCAATTTTATTAAATATTTTTCATTTATATTCATCAGCTTATTTTATTTTTTTTATCTTATTTGCCTTTAAAATAAACGTTCTATTTTTTTAAAAAAAAAATGAATATATCATTTTTTTTTCTTTTAACATTCTGCTTTCAAAAAAATACTAATAGAAAGCATTAAAAAAGCTTTTGAAATTAAAAAAGAAAAAATTTAAAATTTTTCCCCCAAATTTCGCAACAAAAATGCAACACAGAATGCAACTACGAAAAGCGTTACTGCAGTTATGCCGGGGGGAAAAAGATAAAAAAAAATTTTTTGGGAAAAGACATGTTAAATTATTGCTTTATGTTTGCAATAGATGCAGTATTAGATTGACCTAAATTGAGATCCCTTTGTATTCGCAAAATTTATGTGCTAATACTAGAATGTTTGGTAAGTTTAAATTAATGCAAAAAACGGAACATTGCTTTTGAAAGTCTTGAATTGCAAGAGGTAAATGATAAGTTACCCTTTTCAAGATATGATAATTAAGCGGAATGAAACAAAACGTTGCAGCACGTACCTAACCTGCAATTCACATCAGCACGCACCAGTCACTCGGGACCCACTACAACAAACCCCCGACGAGATAAACCATTTGGCACGTGGCAGATGCACCCCGTCTACTGCACTGGTGAGCCCCGGAGTGACACAAATTTGGGTCGTCATTTAAAACTGTCATCTCCTCGAAAAGGGGTTTGGAATCCTACTTAGGAGTGACTTCACAGCATGCTGATTGGCCAGCAAGAGTGC
>NW_023665358.1:32500-40000 GCF_015228065.2 Penaeus monodon | reverse complement strand
TATATCTAATAATTATACATACTACCTAATTAATATTTTAATTTTAAATATAAATATTATATAATATATTTTTTTTTTTTTTTTTTTTTTTTTTTTTTCTTTTTTTTTTTTTTTTTTTTTTCTTTTTCTTTTTTCTTTTTTTTTTTTTATATAATTTTTTTTTTTCAGTCCGTTTAGTTTAAAAACTACGAGAATTCACATTCAAATAGCTCTCCTTGTGGGTTTGTCCGTGTATGGTCAAAGGCAAAGGGGTTTACCCCCATAGAAAACTCCCCCCGCTTTGGGTCAAAAAGATGAAAAAGGGTTTGGGAGTCAACCCGAGGAAAAACCGAATTTAAAGAAGTTCGTTGTCACGCGATCTCGTCCACCACACACCCACACACCCCCACCCCCACACACACCACACCACCCCACACACACACACACACACACACACCACACCACACACCACACACAACAAAACCCCACAACCACCCCACACCAAAAACACCACACACAAACCCAACCCCACACACCAACACACCCCCCACACACCACCACCCCCACACACACCAACCACACACACAAAAATAATAAAAATGAATTATAAAATTTTATATATATTAAATACATACAAAAATTTATACAAAACATAAATGAGAATTTAAAAATTTAAAAAATATTAAAATATATATTAAAAATATATCATTAAAAATATTATATAATTTTAAAATATAAAAAAAAACAACACACACACCACACCCCAACACACACCACACACAACCACACAACCCACACACCATACCCCACACGACACAACACCACGTTTATTATAATTAAGATTTTTATATATAATAATTATAATTAAAATTATAATATTTTATTTTATTATATAATATATATTTAATTTCACAAACATTTATATATAAATATATATATATATAAATATAATATAATATAGTTATATAAAATTTATAATTTAAAACCCAAACCAACACAAATGTAAATATATATATAATATATAATATAATATATATATATAATATATATATAAAAATATTAAACACAAAAAAAAAAAAAAAAAATGTATATATATATATAAAATATATTATTTTATATTATATAATATATATATAATATTATATTATTATATATATAGTTTTTTTGGTATTCCTACCCCCACACAATTATAAATTTTAATTTATTTTTTATTTTATAATTATAATTATTAAATATTATCTTCTTTTTAAATAATAATTTTTTATTTATTTTAAGTATTTTTTCAAAAATAACTATACAATATAAATTTAAATAGAAAAAATATTAAATTTTAATAATTTATTAATTTTTTAAAATTTTAATTTTATCTTTATATATTAAAAAATATATAATATTAATTAATTAAAAATTTTATATAATATATAATAATTATAATAATAATTATATATATTAAAATATTTATACTATATATATATATATAAAAAAAAATAATATATACTATTTAAATAATATATATATATTTTTATTATATTATATATTTATTATATGTATTTTATAATATTTATATAGATATATAATAATCTAATATATTATATATAAAAAATAAAAAAAAACACACAACACACACACACACACACACAAACACCCCACCAACAAAAACCCCCCAACACCAAACCACCCCCCCCAAAAAACACAACACACAAAACAAACACACACCCACACAAACCCCCACAAATATAATATATATATTTAATATAATAAAATATATATAATATTATATATATCTAACCATATTTTTTTCATATCATAAAATTAAATTTATAAAAAAATATATATATATATATATAAATATATTTTATATATTAATATATATATAAATAAATATTTATTATTTTTTTTTTCCCCCCCCCCCCCCCCCCTAAAAAAATCCCCGCCCCCCAAAAAAAAAAACCCTATTTTTTTTTTTTTTTTCTTTTTTTTTTTTTTTTTAAAACCCCCCCCTTTTATTAATAAAAAATAAATTTTTTAAATTATAATAATTCAACACCACCCAAAAATTTTTAAAATTTAAATTTTAAATTTAAAATTTCATAATTTATTTCCCCCACACCACCCACCACCCCCCCCCCCAAACACAAACCTAATTTTTTATTAATATTTATTTTTTTCCTCCTTTAATATGATATATTTTTTTTTTTATTTTTTTATATTTTTTTTTTTAATTTTTTTAATTGTAATTTAATGTTTATTAAACAACACACACACACAACCCCACAACTTATAATTTTATATATTAATATATTTTTTTTTTTAATTTTATAAATATAAAAACAAAATTATAAAAAAAAACAAAAAAACAAAAAATATATATAAAATTAAAATTTTATAATATTTTAAATTATATAATTTTATTAATATATATATATATTTATATTAAATTATTTTATTAATTTTCATCCCTCATTTAACATTCATTTACCCCCTGGTCACACATATAATAATCCAATTTTCCCCTTTATGCCTTTGGGGATACTTTTCCCCCACCCCCCAAAATAAAAAATATATATATATATAAAAAATATTATTATTTTATTTAAAATTTTTCAAACACATACCCCCCCACCACCCACAAAACCCACCCACACAACCCAACCCACACACACAACAAAACAACCCCCACAACACACAACAAAACCCCACAAACCAAAAAACACACACCCCCCAAAATTTTATATTTTATATTTTATAAAATTTTTTTATTAAATACATAAAATATTTATTACACAACTACTATTATTTTTGTTAAAAAAAAAAAAAAAAAAAAAAAAAACAAAATATATATTAATTTTTATATTATATTAAATTTTTTATATATAATATAATATATATTTATAATAATATATATATATAACAACACCAAACAAACCCAACCCCATACCCAACCAAAACACGAAACCCAAACCCAACAGATATATAAATATTATATATATATAATTATATATTATATAATTTTTATATATATACAAAAAACTTTATATATATATATATATTTTTTTTTTTTTTTTTTTTCACACCCAAATTTTTTTTTTATTAATTATTAATTATTATATATTATATATATATATATTTTTTTTTTTTACCACACACCACAACCCACACAAAAAAACCACACACACACCCCCCTATTAAAAATTAATTTAAAAAATTATAACTTTATAATTCTCCACATCAATTTATTAATATATCTTTTTAATAAATTAAGAATAAATTTTATAAATTTAATTAAAAAATATTTTTAAAGAATAATATATTATTATATATATATATAATATATATATATATTTATAATATATTTTTTATTAACCACACAACAACACACACACTTTTAAAATATATTAATTTAATTTTATATTAATTATAAAATATAAAATATTATGATATATATAAATATTTAATTATATATATATAAAACTATACAAAAAATATTATATAAATATATATATATTAATTCAATATATAATATATATAATATTATATTTTATTTATAATACTCCCCATATTTATATTATATATATATATTTATATATAATATAAAATATAATTTTATACCAAACACCAAAACATTATATTTATAATATTTTTTCATATATATATAAAAATTTAAAATATTATATAATATTAAAATATATGATATAATAATAATATATAATATAAAATATATAATTATATATTATATTAATATAATAAATATATATATATATCATGTATGTTTCCGGGAAGACAATAAAAAATTGCAAAACCCGGGGGGCCCCTTACAAATACACCCTATAGCCCCTAACCAGGGTTGGGTGAAACTGTCGGCAGGCAGGGAAAGATTCGGTGAAAACACCTTCATTTCTACTGATAGGGGGTTTTCACCAAAAAACTATGTCGGGGCTATTACAGGGGAAAAAAACTGTTTTAAAGCCCCAGAGATAGTTCCTCCTATTTAGTTGGAGTGCGGTTGAAAAGGGGAGCGGGGGTTTCCCCTCAACTTTTATTTTCCCCTGAAAAAACCCTCACCAAAGGGTTTAAAATACGCATTCCCTTTTAACGGAAAAAGGGTTTTTAGGTTATTAAAATTTTTTGGTTTTTTTTTTTATGCTTTCATATGGTTTTTGAGTGTTGGGTTGCTGAAGTAGATAGAAAAGAAAAGAAAAAGATCAATATTTTGGGAAATGTGGGGTTAAAAGACGAGTACTGCGTTTAGCGGGACAGAGAAAAAGACTAATGATGAAGGGGCTAAAAAAAATAAATTGAAAAGGCCCGGGTGTTGGCCCTCTTAAAACGGGAGGAAAAAAATTTTTTTGGGGGCATTTAAGAAAGAAAAGTATTGAAAACAATTTGGTTGCCCGGGAGGGTTATAGGAAAACAGAGGAAAGGAAAACCCAAAACCCAAGCCCTAAGCGACAATTTTAAAAGATATTTGGGCGGGGCTCGTTTTTTTACAAGGGTGGAAAAAAAAACTTTAAGATGGGATTTTATGGCAAAGGGATGGTGCGGGGCCCACGGCTGTTTCAACATGAGCAACCGTTTCTTGATGTTTGATCATGTCTGTGTGTGTGTGTGTGTGGGGTGTTTTGTTGTGGGTGTGTGTGTGTGGGGGGTGTTGGGGTGTGGGGTGTGGGTGTGGTGTGTGTGTGTGTTTGTGTATTGGGGTGTGTTTTGGTATGTGTGTGTGTGTGTGGGGTGGTTTTTGTGTGTGTGGGCTTTGGGTTTTTGGGGTGTGTAGGCAGTATGTGTGTGTTTTGGTGGGGGTGTGTGTCTGGGTGTGTGGGGTGTGGGGTGGTTTGTGTGTATGTTTGGGAGTGTGAAAGGCGTTACCTTTATACATATGCTTTATGTTTGAAAGACGATGTGCGATTAATTTTTTCCGCAGCTTTTCCCCTGTGCGGGGCCCCTTCTTATGTCCCCCTATTTACCTTTTAAAGCGGATGTTCCCATGAGAGTTTTGCCTGTGCCCTGCCTTTTCCCACCCCCGGGCCCGCACCCCCCTAAGATTTTAACTTTTCCCTCTGCCTTTGAGACCTTCGCCCCCTCTTCCTGCTCCCGTTCCTTCCTGCCCCCCCCTCCCTCCAAAGCATCGATGATATGTTTCCCTTTCTTTTTTTCGACTTTTGTGATAGGGGGTTGTCCCCCTTTTTTCTTTTTTAAAGTTTTTTTTTTTATTTAATTTTCCCTCCTTCATTAGTTTCATTGGGAACTTAAAATTTTGTATCTAGGGTCATTCAGCTATTTCCCCAATCTACAATTTTATCAGTATATCATATATGTACATATATGAAATGTGGGGTTTTTTTGTGTGTGTTTTTTATATATACCCATACACATACACACACACACACACACCCAAAAACACACACCCCAACACACACACACACACACACCCCACAAAACACACCCACCCCACACACACCACACACCCACACACCACCCCAAAATGCACCACACACACACAAACCCACCCACACACACCCACACCCCAATATAGATATATATTTTATAATAAATATATATATTTAATATATATAAATATTTATTATAAAATATACATATATATGTATTTAACACACATATATATGAATAGTATTTTTCTTACACATACACAAAAACCCACACACAACACACAAAACACACACAAAACATATATTAACAGAATACTGTTTTGATTGGGCCTTTTGTTTTTTTGAAACCCAAATTTTCTTAAAAGCCCCATATCTTTTGCCCCCCCCTTTTTTATTAAAATTCGAGGTTTTCCCGGGGTGTCTAGATACAGGGGTTTTTCAGAGGTGGTGCTTAAAAAACAGGTGTCAAAAGGGAGAAAAACACTAAACACACGCACACCCCACACCCCGGGGGCAAACACAAAAAACACAAACACAAAAAAAATCTACCCGTCCCAGCCGACCCCTTATGATTTCCCCTTTGCTAAATAAAGGGGGGAAAGCATTTTTCCCCTTTTCCGACTCCTCAAAGGGCGGGGAAGGGATGCCCCCGATGTAATGTCCGCTTTTCGCCCCACCCGTACTTTTAATATTATCGAGTGCTGCCCCACCCCACACAAATACACACACCCACAACAAAAATTACTACTATCTATCTTTCATGGGGGGGAAACGAAATATACAGGGGCAAAACTTTAAACCCCTGAGATATATATATGATATATTTTATATAAATATATATATATACCATATATATATAATTTTATTTTTATATGCAGAACATATATATACACTTTTTATTAATAAAATATATTATATAATATATTAATTTATATATATTCATATATATATATATATAATAAAAATTATTATATAAAAATTAAATTATATATATATATCCCATACATGCAGAGCAAAATATATATACTATATATTATATATATATATTTATATAATTTTATATATATTTATATATTTTATTATTAATATATATTTTGTTTTTTTTTTTTTTTTTTTTTTTTTTTTTTTTTTTTTTAAATTTTTATTTTTATTTTTTTATTTATTTATTTATTTTTTTATTATTATTTTTTTTTTTCTTACCCCTTTATTCTACTGCGGGACATGGGCCTCTCTCTTTTTCACTTTTAAAGATTTATTTACAGTACCACCTTCCCTTTAATTGGATGTCTTCCCTAATAAACCGCCGTTCGGTAACATTTGTGCCATGCGGCGTTTTTCCCTACGACCCCTCGATTTGCCCTTCCGGCGAATGTCGTTTTCTCGCCGAAAATCGGGTTCAACCGGCAGTCGAGCGCAGCATTTTTTCACTGCCGCGAGGGGAAATTTAAAATTTTGGGGCCAAAGGGGCGGAGTCCGGCTTTAACCCTGGCAGTCATATTAATTATATATATAATTTTAATTTTATATATATATTAATTAAAATATATAATAATATATATTAAAACAACCCCCAAAAAAAATATTATGTTATTTTATTTTTATATTTTTTAAATATGTAATATGCATCATATATCTTTAAAATAAAAATTTTACACTATATAAAATTTTATGTAATTTTTTTAACACACAACACACCACACAAAAAACTATATATATATATATTTTAATAAAAAATATATTTTTTAAAATATATATATTAATACTAATATAAAAATTTAAAAATTAATATATATATAATATATATAACTATTTTTAAATATAACTAATTTAATTTTTATATATATAATATATATTGAAATATATTTTTTATTATCTTTTTTTAATATTATCTATTATTATATTATATAATATATATTTTATATATATTTAATTTTTATTTATATATATAATTTATTTTATTTTTTATATATATATCTTATATTTTTTTATTTTTTTAATTATATTTTTTAATCCTTCTATTATTTATATATATACTTATTTTTAATTATTATTATATATATTATATATAATAATTTTTAAATTTGGGAAAGGGAAAACCCACGTAGAAAAAAAAAACTAAATGAAAACGTTTCAACGT
>NW_023665358.1:20000-22500 GCF_015228065.2 Penaeus monodon | reverse complement strand
TAGAGAGAATGGAAATATTTTACTCTCTTATGAGTCTCTTTTTTGAGGGGGGAGGGGTGAACGTACGTGTCTGTATGAATGAAACACCCATAATTGATATGAAATAGTTGAGGAAGTTTTAATCATGCATCCCAAAGTATTAATTTTCTTAGAGCAATACATATGAATCTATTAGCAGATGGAATCAGAAAAAATTACATAAGAAAATTATACATGGTGAGTATATGAATATATAAAACTCCAACAGAAATGAAATCACTGAAGTCTGTTTTAATAAATATTAATTTCAAAACCCAGAACAAAGTGTCTATTTTCACAAGTAATAAATCCAAATGAAAATAAAAGTGTGAAATGAAGTATTTAATGGTGTACAGGGAAGCACGAGTTAACAAGTACAAAGTAGTGTCAATTATATTTACGTTAACAAAGGAAAAGGGTCACGTAGAATGAACACATATCACACGTAGATTTATTTTTTATTTTTTGAACTAGTAGTACATGCGTCTGGTCTTCGTATGAATCTCTGAATGGGAAATGATTTTTGACGTCGGGTCTATACTTTTAACTTTGATTTGAACAAGCTTTGTGCAGCATGTGACTGATCACAATGCGCGTATAAAATCCCTCTTGCTTTCAGATACTTAGTTTGGCATTTCAGTTTCTTTCAGATAGAGAATCCTCGTTAATCTGAGATTTTGCCAGGTATATGATTTACATCAGTATATCACGAAAATTCGAATATGTATTTAATATGGTATTCAAAATTCAAAATTCATCTCGATACATTTTCTCCTCTCTCAAAGCCAACTTTTTTCCGTACCAAAAGCATACACCTGTTAAGTTTCCTTGGATGAGATATTACCTCCTCGAAGTTTGAAGACCTTGTTGGCGATTTAAATTTCTTTTTCCATCAACAATGACTTTTTTTCTCTCCATCTTTATTAAAGATTTTAGCGGAAGGTAAAACACTTTTCTTCAACATTTTGAAAATTATTTCATTTTATGTTTTTTTCATTTCACATCATTAGCCGAAGCCTAGATCTTTATCTTGCCTCTCATTCTCGTCTTGACTCATACGATCTAACAACGTAAAAATAGGTAATTAGAAGTAATTTCCAGTGCAATAGGTTCTCAGTATTTTGATATTACTTCCTCCGTTAAATCATACATCATAGTTTTGAGTTTCCTACTTCAAGTTTTTCTACAAACCATGTATTTTTAACCAAACATTTCCTACACACTTTCTCCATCTAATAAGTTAAGTTCCTCGTTTAGAAACCATAGTTAATCCTTAGAAACTGGAAAATCTCGGAAAAACAACATTACTTCTCTATCCTCCCACTCGTAAGAGTGAAAGAGACCGCTTTCTGTCAGCACTCTAGCACTCACTGGCTCTTTCGCTTCTCTCTCTCCCTCTGCCGCATTGTTGCATCTCGATCTCTTTTCTTTGGGTAGCTCTTTGTAAAAGTGAAGTATAGGTCTTTGCCTCCTAGCATCGAATGACTCTTCCCTTCCGTCATGGCAAGTCTCTCATCCGTCGCATATTTGATTCTTCTCCTTTAGCCTCGTGCCTTTGCAACATACCTACAGCAATCTCTCTCTCTCTCTCTCTTCTCTCTCTCTCTATCAATTTCTCTTCACACACACACTCTTTATATATATATAATATATATATATATATATATATATATAATATTATATATATAATATATATATATATTATATATATATATATATATTTATATGTATGTATGTATGTTTATGTACTATATATATGTATATATATGTATATATGTGTTGATATATATAGAATGATAATAACAATAGTGATATAATAATGATATTCATAATAATAATAAACGATACTAATAATAATATTGATAATGATAATAATAATGACAATAATGATAATAATAAAAAAAGATAACAATGGTCATAATGATGATAATGATAATAAAAATGTTCGTAATGATAATAGTATCAATATGTTAATAATATAATTAATAGATAATGATAATAATAATAATAACATAATAATAGTAATAATAATAATAATATAATAATAATGATAATGATAACAAATAATATGATAATGAATAATAATAATAATATAATTAATGATAATAATCGTAATAATATAAAATAATAATAATAAAATATAATAATAAAATAATAATAAAATAATAATAAATAATAACATAACAATAAAAATAATAATAATAAATAAAACAATAATAATATAACAAACTACTATAATAAATTATATGAATAATAATTGATAGTAAGAAAAAAATAAAAGTCAAAATGATTATGTAATAATAATGATAGTAATAACAACAACAATCGTTATAATTGTAATAACAGTAGTATGACATGATGATAATGAAAATGATATCAAAATGAGTGACGTTAATGCTAATGCTATGATGTAAATAATGAAAATGATAATAGCAACTATGATGATAATATTGATTATAGTAATGATAAAACGAATAATAAT
>NW_023665358.1:10000-15000 GCF_015228065.2 Penaeus monodon | reverse complement strand
CGTGATCACGGGAGAGATGTGGGATCACGACTGCCACTTTCTCAAAACATTCTTTTCACAACATATCTCTATGATTACAATAATATTATCTAAGGCCGCTAGGGATGAAGGAGAGACAGTTTGCAAACACTTCCCTCCTACACGCACACGCACAAGTGCTTATAAGAGGCACAAACACGTATATAAAGAAGTAAGACTCGGCGACCCAGTTATATGATTATGAACACGTCAGTGTTTGCACTTCTTAAATATTTCAGATAACACTGCAATATCTGACATAAAACCGTGTCTATACAGTAATTACTGCCCAATAACTACTAACGAACAAATCTCAATATGAACTGTGCATGTATCATCCTCCTGAATTTTTCATTTTGAAATGCAAAAACACTTGGACAGGCAACGGTTCTGTTACTGAACAAATCTAAATCAATGTTTCTTTTCAAATGCACGTCCTTTTAGGTATTACTCCATTAAGCTATATCTGTTAACACTCAATAACGAGTCTCTGCCACCTACGACCCAAACGCAATAACACTTGGCGTCGGTGAGATAATGCCAACGGCCTTAGCGAACAGATGGTTTTGTTGACAGATCAGGACGCATGGGTTTCCATATCAGAGATATTGCAGCTGTAATAAAAGAGCGAATGTTAACGCTCAGTCGCTAGATTATTGCAGTGAAGATATATTGTGCGTTAAACAAACATCGGGTTCTGTGTGCTGCATTTCGAAAAAGGAAAAAGGAATTTGAAAAATAAAATAAGTAGATAATAAAACAAAGCTTTTCATTGATAAATTTGTTTACTCTATCTTTCTCAATATAAGTATAAAGGAACAAAATATGGTGGGCTAAGAAGTCTACCATACACACACACACACACACACACAATATCACTTACACACACACACACATACACACACACACAGTATCACTTACACACACACACACAATAACACACACACACAGTGACACTCTCTCACACACACACACACACAATAACACACACACACACACACACACCACACCCCACACACACAACACACACACACACACATACACACAAAAAGGGCAAACTTCGAGCACATACGAACGCCCCAGCTAATGTAGTACGTTTAGGGACTGCTACTCGGCCGCTCGTGACTATACTTGGCGGGAAGGCACCTTCGCTTTGCGTGTAATCCGTTAATACGAGGGGCGGACGTGCGCCCTGAAGATTCCTCGGCAATGCACGAGCATCTCCCAGAGGTGCGTTGATGCAGCGCTTAGGCGGGGGCCCGGTGGTGCCCCTGAGCCCTTGGTCTTTCTGCCCCGACAGCTGGCTCTCCTCTGACTTTTGCGGAAAAACACGTTGAAGTAGCATTTGGGCCGACGGCGAAATCCGGCGGCCTCTCGCTCCAGCACGTCCTCACCCTGGCCCTGCGCCTGACCGAGCGTCCTCAGAGATTCACCGTGCGGGGCTTCCATCACTGTGACTTGAAGTCAAAAAAGCAGCTCAAAACCTGTGTACTGCGATGTATACAAACGGGTCCCCCTTTTCGGTCCTCGTGATTGTCCGGCCTCGGCTGCATCTTCAGGAAGCTGTTCAAAGGCAGAGGCGGACGTCCCGCTCAGCATATCCCGGAAGTTATCGAAAAGGGGTGGACGAGCCCGAGCATGACAAACGCCCGCCCTAGAGAAAATCGGCGTACTTAGCATGAAGCTCTCGCCTTTCCTTTCCCATGAGGACAGCAAGCCAGAAGTCTTGTCCTCAGACCATGCGGAGGACGAGGTAGCCAGTTTAAAGCCCGTGCTCCCCCCTGCCCATTGGGGAGGGGCAGCCTAACCTCGAGGCCCAAACGCCCTCGGAGGACTGCCCAAGAGATCAGCACGTGCTGGGCTCGACCGTGGATGAAAGGCCCAGAGCGGAGGTGGCACTTCTGGCTCAGTTCTGCGCCGACGCAGGGCCTGCCCGTCGTGTCATTCCCGGGGCTTAGGAAGTACCGAAAGGCAGACATGGTGACAACGCGCCCCACGGCAACGTTCCCTTGGGTCATAAAAAGGCAAGCACCCAAGAGTCTGACGAAGTTAAGGTCTTTTGCGGGACCATGAAGTGAGGGCGCTTGGGTGCACGTGGCAGCCCACCTCGACGGATCTGCCCAATATGCTGTCTCTGGTACTGAGGCCCCCTGCCTGGCAAAAGCGCCCTCGCGAGGACGAGGACGACGGCAGAAGACAGGCCGACTCAGGCGAGAGCAGTCGCTCTCACTGGGGCAAAATGCTCAGCCTGAGAAGAAGCGTTTCCTGCGGAGACAAGAGCAGGTCGCTCGCAGCCCCGTCCACTGCAGAAAACGCCCAAAGACACGCAAAGACAAGACTGAGCGACAACATCAAGATTTTGCGGGTTGACGATGGTCAAGTGGAAAGAAAATCAAGATCAAACATGAACCTACGTTAAAAAAAAAAAAAAAAAAAAAAAAAAAAAAAACAAAAAATAATATGTATGATAGGATATATATATATATAATATATATACATATATATATCTTATATTATCTATATATATATATATATATATATATTATATATAATATTGAACCGATAGAAGGTTTCCAAAACCTCATCCAACAAAAAAGCCATGTATGACAAACAACACGCAACTTTAGAACCACTATGGGTTAACAGAATGGTTCGAAGTAACAAAGGGGTGCGATAGGTCTTCTGTTCAGCACTCTTAATATATATTCTGAATAATGATGAGAGTGCCTAAGACATTTTGAAGGAACGTGGATGTTTGGAGGATTTCAAAATAATCAAATCTGAGGTGCGCCGATGATATAGTTTTTGATTGACAGCAGTATCACTGAACTAAAATACTAGATAAAGTTAGAGGCAAGCGAAGGCTGGCTGTTTCTTATGGCCAAGAAAAACAAGATACATGTAAGATTCAAAGATACCGGCAATTGAACAATGATGAACATGTTTAAATCATGGAATGATTGTGGAAATGTGAAAGAGTTCACTTATCTTGGAGCGTTTTAATAATACTATGATGATTACGGATAAAAGAAGAATACCATTGCCAAAAACGCCACAATTGCTCTCAGTAAACAATCGGAAAGACCGAAGCATTAACCTTACGGGACAACAGCTTTAGTTATTGAATCCAAATTTGTTTTCCCAATTGCAAAAATATGGTTTCTGAGTGTTGGGGTTGAAGTAGATAGCCAAGAAAAGTATCAATAGTTTTGAAATGTGGTGTTACAGACGAAATACTGCTGATTAGCTGGACAGAGAAGAAGACGAATGATGAAGTGCTGAGAAAATAATTGTAAAGACCGCTGTGGACATCTTTAAAAGGAGGAAAATTTAAGTTTATTGGTCATGTAATGAGAAGTAAAAGGATTTAGAAAAAACTTGCTGACAGGATTTGGGGAATTAGGAAACATGAGGAAGAGGCAAACCGAAGACAAGACTGAGCGCAAAATCAAAAGATAGTATGCGGCCTGTCGATGGTAAAAAGTGAAAGAAAAGGGGCAAGATCACGATGATTGGCGAAGGATGGTGGAGAGGTCCTACGTCGCTCAAATGAGCAACTTATTGATGATGATGATATATATATAAATCTAGTATATATTATATATCTATATATATATACTAATATATATAAAGAGAGATGGGAAGAGAAAGAGAGAGTTCAATCCAATGGCTAGTATCTAGGATATGACATAAATTTTTTTCAAGATGTTAAATAATAGGCCGCGGTGGCCAAGTGGTTAAGCATCGGACTCACGAGTCACACGGCAATCCGATTTCTCAAACCACCGGCCACCGCGGCTATATATTTAACATCTGAAAAAAATTATGTCATTCCTAGATACTAGCCATTGGATTGAACTCTCTTTCTCTTCCCCATCTTCTTTATATATAAAAAAATTATATATATATATATATGATAATATATATATATATTACATCATCAATAAAGGTATGCTCATGTTTGAGCAGACGTGGACCCTTTCTCCACCATCCTCGCCACTCAGTCTTGTCTTGCGCTTTTCTTTCCACTTGTACATTGACAACCCACAATACTTTGATGTTGTCGCTCAGTCGTTGTCTTCGGTTGCCTCTTCCCTTTTTCCTATCAACCAACCCTGTCTGAAAGTTTTCTCAATATTTTATTTTCTCAAACACAATGACCAATAAACTTTAATTTCCTTTTGTTTTAAGATGTCCAACAGCCGGTCCTTTACAATTATTTTCTCAGGCACTTCATCAGTCGTTTTCTTCTCTGTCCAGTTAATCGATTACTCGTCTGTAACACCACATTTTCAAACTATTGGATCTTTTCGTCTATCTTCTTCAGCACCCAAACACTCAGACCAGATATGATGCAATTGGGGAAAACTAATGAGTTCAATAACCTCAAGCTTGTCGTAAGGGTAATGCCGTCTTTCAGATGTTATTTAGAGCAACTGTGGCGTTTTTTGGCAATTTGGGAATTCTTCTTTTATCTCCGGTGAACATCATATGCTTAGAAAACTTGTGTGGCGCCTGGGAGCCTGTTCCCCAAATTGGCAGAATCAGTGCGGTTTCAGACAATGAGGTCAGTTCATTCCAGGAGGTTTCGCGATCGCGTGAAGGGAGTCCTACCTTCATTCCTGGAGGTATTGTCTTCGATTTTTTCCAGTGCAGACCTTAGCCACAACGGTCTTGTGCCCAGATAATAGAGGTTGCTTCTTCTGAATCTGGTGGGAGCTTCCTGAGGGGCGGGTAGCCCGGCCTCGGAAGGTACATTACTTCCCTTGTAGGAGAATGGTCTCTGTTGAGAGTTTCTTGAAGGTCCAAAAGCTGAGGGTTCTGTCGAATTGATCTATTTTTATTTAATATATTACCCAAACGGATTAATAGCATTTCAATCCATATCAGAGGGACTGTACAAAGGAGGGAGGCGGAAGAAGGAGGAAGAATAACAATGGGAAGAAAAATAAGGCAAGATGATGTATAAAATGGGGAGTGAT
>NW_023665357.1:7500-12925 GCF_015228065.2 Penaeus monodon | reverse complement strand
ATTTTTTGAGTACGTATCAATATGGTTGCAGGAACAGTCAACTGAAATTATAGAGGTAATCCTTGAAGTGATTCTGCACACAAATAAAATGTGAAAGTGAAGTAAAATGAAAATGTATGCTAATTGAAAAGTTAAGTGCTTAGATTAGTTAAGTGCTTAGATTAGGCTTAGATTAGTTTGGGTTAGATTTCGGTTAGGATAGGTTAGGTTGGGTAGGTTAGGTTAAACTGGGTTGAGATGGGTTAGGTTAGGTTTTGGCTAGGTTATGTTTATTACATTAGGTTAGGTTAGGTTACTAGTTAAAGTTAGATTATGTTTATTAGTTTAGTTTAGGTTAGGTTATGTCATGTTTATTAGTTTTGTTTAAGTTAGGTTAAGTTAGGGTACATTGGGTCAAGATAGGTTAGGTTATACTTATTAGTTTAGGTTTGGTAGCTGGAATTGCTTTAAAAAGTAAATGCTGATGCAGTTTCTTCTCTTGCTCTATTTATTAAAAAAAATAATAAATGAATAAATAAATAAATAAATAAATAAATAAATATATATATATATATATATATATATATATATATATATAATATATATATATATATATATATTATATATATATATCCTCTTGGACAGATCTATACTTCTGAAAGGAATTGTTATTATATTACGAAATTTAATCATGAATGTCCATGTGTATATATATATATATATATATATATATATATATATATATATATATATATATATATATATATAAGCGTCAATAATATATGTAACATTTTTTTTCTTTTATTGGGGAGAGAAACATACGAAAAAAGTGAATAATGTAGTCATTATAATGTAGTTATTATAAGGATAAACAAAGATCATGTAGAACGGAAAATATTTAAACGTAGAATCATTCTATACAATTACTGAACGTGCTTTTTAGGTGAATTATAGATACCCAATCAATAAACAAAAAATACAAAAGAAAATTATTTATCACTATCCAACACAAGGTTCATTTTTCGAAGGTTCAAAGTCAACATTGCTGGAAGTTTAGTGTTTCCTTATACCTAAATGAATACCCAAAATGCATTTTCCAAAGGTCCTAAAATGAATACTTTTAAATGTCAATTGTTTCCTTATCCCTAACCTAACCTAAACTTTTCTACCTAACCTAAACCTTAGCTACATAAAGTAACAATTCTAGGTTAACCTTATGATCCTAGCTTTATCTAACCTTCCGATTTTAGCCTAACCCAACGATCCTAACCTAAGTGTCACTTAAACTAACCCATATCTAACCTAACCTAAGCCAACCTATACCTAACCTAAATTAACGATTGACCCCTAACTTATTATTTCTAACCCTTTCTAAACATCCTTACGATCCTAACCAAACCGTTCTAACCTAAATGTAACCTAAACTAACCTAACCCATATCTAACCTAAGCGAAACCTAACTCAATCCAACCTATCTAACATAACCTAAACTAAAATAACGATTCTACCCTTTCTACCTTTCCTAACTTTACGATTCTAATCTAAACGTAATCTAAACTACCCTAAGCCATACCTAACTTAAATTAAACCTGGCCTAACCTAACCTAAACCTACTCCAAACCTAACCCAATCTAAACATTACCTAACTCAACCTAAACTTATCTAACCTAAACCTAACCTTATTAACCGAACCTACCTGCCTAAATTAAATTTAACCTAAACTAATCTTTCGAATCTTACCTAACCTAACCTGAACCTAATCTAACCTACTAATGTAAATGTAACCTAACCAATCCTTATGGTTATAACCTAACCTAACAATTCTGACTTAACGAAGCCATTCTAAACTAACCTAACTTAACCTAACCCAACCCAACTTAAATTTACGTTACCTAACGTAACCTAAATGTATTTTAAACTAACCTAACCCTTACCTAGCCTAACCTATATCCAACTTGACCTAACCTAACCTAATCTAAAATAAAATAAACCTAACCTACCTAATGTAACTACAACCTAACTTAACCTAAGCTACCTTAAACCTAACCTAACCAAATCTAACGTAGACCTAACCTAACCTAACCAAAACCTAACTAAGCTAACCAAATCTAACCTAGACCTACCACACCTATTTAATCAAAATCTAACCTAACCTAACCCAAAATAACGATTCTAACATTATCTAGCCATTTTAACATAAAATAACTATTCTAACCTAACATAATACAACGTTTCTAGCCTAAACTACACTTATGATTCTAATTTAACGTAACTAACTTAACCTAACCCAATAAACTCAACGCAGCTTATCCTTATCTTACCTAACCTAACAAAAAAAAGGCAGAGAGGGATAGCAAGAACGAGAGGGAGAGAGAGAGTGAGGAAGAGCAAGAGGGAGTGAGAGAGAGGTCAAAAGGAGCAAGCGAAATGTCTAAAATGAAGAGAGAGAGAGAGAGAGAGAGAGAGACAAAGAGCAAGATGGAGACAGAGAGAGCAGGAGGTAGAGGTAGAGAGAAAGATGGAGAGAGAAATAAAAGAGACAGAGAGAAAGAAAGAGAGAGAGACAGAAAGATGAATATATATATAATATATATATATATATATATATATATATATATATATATATATAATGATAATGATGATGATAACGATTATGATGATGATAATCATGATAATAATGATGATACTAACAGGAATTGTGTCCATATATAATAAAAAAGGTAAAAGAAAAAATTACCCAAAAGTCGAAAAAGCGCAAAATCTAGCGAAATATAGCCTTTTGAGAGTATTACTCCAAACTGACGTTTTTTTCGATTTCTTTGATGATTTTGGCAATTATTAGGGTAATAATGATAATAATTACCAGAATTGTATTAATCATGACAATAATGATGAAAAAATGAGAATAAAGAGAATTTTGATGACATTTGATGATTATTATTATTATCATTATTATTATTATTATTATTATTATTATTATTATTATTATTATTATTATTATTATTATCATCATTATATCACGATTATTATTATTATCATTACTTTCATTATTAGTATTATTACCCAAAAAAAATCATAACTGTAATAACAACAACAATAATAAGAATAAGTATAATAGTAATAACAGTCGTTATAATATTGTTATTAATATTAATATTGTTATTATTATCATTACTATTATTTTTACTGGTAGTATAATTGTCATTTTGGTTGCCATATTGTTATTCTGGCTGTCATATTGCCATTCAGGCTACCACATTGTCATTTTCTTTGTTATATTGTTATTCTGGTTGCAATATTGTCATTCTGGTATTCATTCTGTCATTCTGGTTGCCATATTGATGTATTTTTCCTTTTGACTCTCTCATGAAAAAAACTTGTATTAGAGAGTCATGTTTTAATTACTGATTTTGTTTGTATATTTTGATCTTCGAGTTTATTATTTTACATGATGACTAATCAGTTAAAATGAATAAATTTTGAAATTGATAATTCTATTGTTTATTATTAAATTGAATCGTTTGACTTCAGTCAACAGCTGAAATTACGTAATTGGACGATTGATGATACACAATTGCTTCCGTTAATAATGAATATCCTTGTTAATTTATCATTACGGTTATATGTCTAATCCTCCATTCAGCAGATGATTATGATCCGGCCGGGGCACTAATTACCCTCATTAATCCCCACTAATAAGGAGAGGATAAGGATAAGCGAATAAGTATATATTTATCATCATTTATTGTTTATTTACTATATTTTATAATAATTTATGATTTTTATGTTTTTTATTCATTCATAACTTATATATATCCTTATTATTGTATCTGTCATTTATTCACTTATCATTTTCATGATTGTATTCATTATTTATTTATATTTTTATCATTTTAGTGTTGTATTTATTATTTGGAAATTAGTTTTTTTTTTCTATTGATACTATTGTATTCATCATTTATTCAATATCTTTTATTACTGATTTTCTCCTTTATTTTATCTGTTTCTTTTTCTTACTACCGTAGATATTGTTCATTATATATTTCTAGTTATTTTTGCAATCAATTCTCAAATTATTGACTTTCGCTTCCCTTCCAGCTTATGTTTTAATCATATTTTTATGCTTCTCAAAATTCTTCACTTTCTTATTTTTTTCCTTTTTTCTTAATTCTTAATTTTATCGTTTTCATGTATTGTTTTTTCTTACAATTAATATATATATATATATATATATATATATATATATATATATATATATATATATATATATATATATATATATATATATATATATATTATTCCACTTTCCTTGTTCTTCTTATTATTCAACTTATTCTTTTCTTCTTATTATTATTATTAATTTTATTCTCTTCTTATTGTTCCATTTTATTTCGATCGCTTCTTCCCCTTTTCGTTTTCTTCTTTGTCTCATTCTTCCCTTATCGCTTCGTCTTATTGGGATGGCTTCTTCCCTTCTTCTGTTCCTTCCGAGTCTCCGGCTACGCCTTCGAGCAGCGTCGTCGTTCCAACCAATGGGAGAAGACTCCCGCTGGATGATCCAATGGCGGGCCTCCTTCCTCGTCGAGCCTTACTTCCCCTCCTCCTTGGAATGCCATTGGTCGACTCGCTTCGCATGAGCCAACTCACGTGTCGGCGAGGCCACCGCGCCCGGGCTGCGGATCCACTCGGCTAACGAGGGAGGTTGGGAGCGGTAAAGGTGGCCTGTCCGGCACCATCGGGGCGCCACCGTGCACGGACTTCTCGCCCATGGCAACGGTGGTGTCCTCGGCTAACCGTGAGGCTGCAGGTTGAAGTACGAGTGAGATCGCTAATCAGAGGCTACCTCCCTTGCCCGCGTCGAGCAGAGATTTCTCCCTGTCGGCGGCAGGACTTCTAGGGAGATGTGCTCTGGCGATCTCACCACGTTTGGGTGACGTCGTTTTTGGCCGAGACTTCCGCCTGGATAGACTCGCACGATCGTGGCAGGATTGTCTTGTCGATCTTTTTCGCCACGACCGTGCATTTAGCCTTAGTCTCAGGGGAAGGAGAAGGTGTGAAGCCTTGTTCTGCGAGTGTTCTTTGGCCAGTCGAGGAGAGGAAGGAGGTCAGCTATTCAGGCTTGGCAACAACAACTTTGTAGCCATTATGAACTTTAAAACAATGTGTCACGGCAACTTCTGTGATAGAGAAGATTTTCTGGAGAGCCACCTCACCGGAGATGGGCTCCCCAGTATATGATAATTTGATTACGTGACCCATGAAGGCATAGCACGAGGGTGATGATGAAGGTCAGGGAGGGAAGTCTAGCAGAAGCTAATTGACAAGATGATGCAAGGGCGGTAGTGGTATCAAAAAGGAAGACACACTGGGCAATTAACAGTCTTTGTGTGTTAGGGCCGGTCGGGGTTAGGACCCTGCCGAACGGGGAATCTAACTCTTATGGGTT